>NC_072480.1:23153750-23455000 GCF_027574615.1 Eptesicus fuscus
GAAATGGGTTCCCAGTATACTCACCTTCTTTTCCATGCTGAGATGAGCTGGCTGTCGAGGGGCAAGATACTAATCTGACTGTTCGCCCTGCGCAAATAAGTCAAAATATTTTTCCAGCGTCAAAATAATCCGAAATTATAAGAACTCTTCGATGATGAGTGGGTAGCCAAGCTTGCATACCTGGCAGATATTTTTTCACTATTAAATGAACTAAACATATCCTTGCAAGGACAATTTAAGCACATGTTCACACTACGAAGTAAAATGGATGCTTTTCAAAAGAAAATATTACTGTGGCAAACATGGTTGGCTGAAGACAATCTGCAAACGTTTTCAAGCTTTGATAAATATATGAGAGAGAAGGATGTCAACCAGCAGGTGGTAACCATGATTCAACAGCACTTACAATCATTCAGAATCTTTTGGTCGTTATTACACAAAGAAAGAAGATCACAGACATGGCACTATGTGGATAATAGGTCCATTTGCAGCAAACATTGAAGATAGCAATTTAAGCATGAATGAAAAAGAAGGCCTCATTGATCTATCATCCGAAGACAGTCTCAAAGCTAAATTTCAGTCATCCTTATCAAGACCTCATTTTTGGATCTCCATTAAAATTGAACACCCATTGCTGAGTGAAAAAGCAATAAAAATTTTGATTCAATTTTCAACAACATATTTGTGTGAAAAAACTTTTTCATCTGTCACAGCAATTAAAATTTGGTACTGGTCTCAGCTTGAAATAAATACACTCTCTGTCTTGCAGTAATGTCATTGGAGCCAGAAATCCATAAACTTATTTCAAGCAAACAGGAGCAAATATCACACTCTAAAAATGTGTAATAAATAAATAAGCTTCAATTATTTCATAAAAATTAAACTTACTTTAATAAATTTGTTACAATTAAACAACTTTTGAAGATTTTATCCTAATATATAAAAACCCTGGGTCGTAAGGGCCAGTAACAACTGAGGCTCGACCAACCAGAAGTCAGTCCTGCAGTCAGCACTGGAGGTGCGGTGCCCCAGCACTTACTGCTTCCACTGCAGGTGCTGTGCCACAGCACTGACTGCTGAGGGGGCTGCGAATCAGGGCCAGAGAGAGGCCTGAAGAGAGAAGCAGGGACTGATCCATTGCCTATGTGGCAGCTTTTGATCAGCACTTGCCTCTCACTTTCTCTCCCAGTCTGGCCAACAGCCAGGCCTCCATTTCTCTCCAGGCCTCCAACGGGGCTGCTGATCAGCCCCGCCTTTCTGATCAGGTCCCGTTGATAGGCCCAGAGATGCCTACTGGCATAGAAACCGACCAATCAGAACCAAATCTGAGTCAACTGTGAGGAGCCAATGGCTGCCTAGGAGGTGGAGCTTTTGACGCTGAATGGCATAGAACAGGCCTCCTCAAACTACGGCCCACGGGCCACATGCGGGTGTTTTTGCCGTTTTGTTTTTTTTACTTCAAAATAAGATATGTGCAGTGTGCATAGGAATTTGTTCATAGTTTTTTTTTAAACTATAGTCTGGCTCTCCAATGGTCTGAGGGACAGTGAAATGGCCCCCTGTTTAAAAAGTTTGAGAACCCCTGGCATAGAAACTGACCAATCAGAACCAAATCTGGGTCAACTGTGAGTAGCCAATGGCTGCCTAGGAGGCAGAGCTTTTGATGCTGACTAGCATAGAAAATGACAAATCAGAACCAAATCTGGGTCAACTGTGAGGAGCCAATGGCTGCCTAGGAGGCGGAGCTTTTGACATTGACTGGCATAGAAACTGATCAATCAGAACCAAATTGGCTAGCAGAGGAGGGCAGTTGGGGGTAAGATCAGTCCAGCAGGGAAGGGCAGTTAAGGGTGATCAGACAGGCAGGCAGAAGGGTTAGGGAAAATCAGGCAGGCAGGCAGAGGCAGTTAGGGGTGATCAGGCAGGCAGGCAGGTGAGCAGACCCAGATTGCGAGAGGGATGTCCGACTGCCGGTTTAGGAGAGGGTGCAGGCTGGGCTGAGGGAACCCCCCCCCCATGCATAAATTTTGTGCACCGGACCACTAGTGATTAAATAAGTATTTATAATGTTGTTATATTAAATAGGTGCATTTCATATTAATAAAATGGAAGTTCTCTGATCATTATTTTTCAAATGTATTTATCTTTTAAAAAAATTCATATTGGTGGTCCACGGGATTTAAAATTTTGAATTTAGTGGTCTGTGAGGTCCGAAAGGTTGGCAACCGCTGTTCTGGAGAGTAGGATCAACAAAATCCCAAGGCAGTAAAAGGATTGGTATATTCTAGGAATGGTCTGAAATCATTCTGTGGTAAGGGGAGAGGTGGGAGATGGAATTGGACCTGCAGGCAGAAGCCAGATCCTTCAGGACCAAGAATTGGGGTTCTATTTTAAATGCAGTGGGAGCCATTGAAGGGTTTTAAGCAGGAAAATTATATTGTTACATATTTTTCAAAGGTAATATGGATATTTTTGAATTAAATTATCTCTTATAAGACCAGAGCTTATTTACTCTAATGGAACATTAATGGTCTTTATTTTTTTCACATTTGCAGAATCTTCATGGACTCAATGAATGTTAAAAAAACAAAAACAAAAACAAAAAAACCCACTAAAAATAAAAGAACACTTAAGTCAAATTTTTTCATGTTCATTGTCTTGGCCAGTTTTAATTGTATCACTTCTACTAATCTATGAAAAAGGTTTTGGTAAAAAAAATTTCTAGTATAAATAGAACATTGGGGAGTGGGGTGGAATGTGTTTGTGTGAATATGTTACCCCTTAAATTGAATTCTTAGAACATATATTTAAAAATTAGACCAATAACCTGTCCTTATAATTCCAATCTCCTCTCTTCACTTTATTTCTGGCTGCATTTAAGATTACCTCTCACAAACTCAAGAATGCCTTTTATTGTTCCAAGCAGGAATATGCACATACTTGGGAATGATTCATTTAATTTTTAACAGATTTCTTTGTGCTGCAGGAGATCTTTGCTGGCCTTTCTTCCAGTTAGACTGAGTAAGAAAAGTGGGACTGGGTTTCCATCGAGCAGCTAAAAAAAGGTACAAGAAATGTGGTGGGAATACAACTTTTAGATGCAAGTGGTAGAAAGGCTGAAGAATAGACTTTATGTTTGGAGAGATTCAGTTCTATTCCTCTTAGAAAACTTTTCCGGTAATAATTCAACTTGGAATAATGCAGCTAGTTTATATTGGTAGGCAGCTATTAGTAGCTGAAAAGACTGGAAATAGTTCACACAATGAAACCCAGGTATAAGGCAAACTGACATAAACCAAATGTTCCTGGTAGATCCGCCTACTGTTCACAAGCAGAATGGGAGTCAGGATGTCTCTAATTTAATTCTCTTATTGGTGCTTGTCTTCACTATATTGAAGATAGAATACATGTTTCAATTAACTTATATAACCACTGAAGGGTGAATGTCTAGGTTCCAGGTCCTCTGGGGGAAAATGAACTGTTTAATTTAGCGACTGTGATTGATAGTATGATTTATCATGCAACTGGTCAGCTGCAATATCTAACATTTTAGAAATATTTTTGGAATGATAATCACTGTAAGAGGTGAAATTATTCTATGTATATTTATAGCCTTTAAGCATTTTATGAAGTAATCTAGTAAAATTGACTTCTATTCAATCCCCACTATCCTCACTGTATTGGCAACATTTCATCTGTGGGTTGTTGTTGAGACATTTTTACTGTTTACCAGATGGGGTATGATTCTACATAACTTAAAACATCTGTTCTCATTGTAGCCCAATATAATCATCTATTTATATTTTTAAATTATATTATTCATTTCTTTTTAAGTGCTCCTGAAAATGTTTTAAGAAGGAGAAGTTTACATGATATTTGCCAAATACATTTAACTTTTCTCTTTATATTTTTCTTGTTTATATGTTATTAGGATAAGCCATATTGTGAGTTATGAATGTAGTGAAATATTTAGATATATCTCCTACTTTTGAAATATTTGATTTCATAGTTTCTTAAAGATATTTATATTGCTTTTTTTTTAGAGAGAGAGGAAGGGAGAAGGGGAGAGGGAGAGAGAAACATCAATGTGAGAGATAAACTTTGATTTGGCTGCCTCCTGTTCCTCTCCTACCAGGGATCAAGCCTGCAACCCAGGCACGTGTCCTGATGGGGAATCAAACCAGCAACCTTTCAGTGCACATAGGACAATGTCCAACCAACTGAGCCACACCAATGAGGGCTCATAATTTAACTTTTAGTGTCACCTCTGCTTCCCTTTACATACTTGCATATAATTATTTTAATACTAGAGGCCCGGTGCATGAAATTTGTGCACTCAGGGGGGTGTCCCTCAGCCTGGCCTGTGCCCTCTTGCAGTCTGGAAGCCCTTGGGCGATGTCTAACTGATGGTCTCAGCCCGCACCCCCGGGGGAGCTGGCCGAAACCACCAGTTGGACATCCTTAGTGCTGCCACGGAGGCGGGAGAGGATCCCGCCACTGCCGCTGCACTTACCAGCCATGAGCCCAGCTTCTGGCTGAGCGGTGCTCCCCCTGTGGGAGCGCACTGGCCACCAGGGGGCAGCTCCAGCGTTGAGTGCCTGCCCCCTGGTGGTCAGTGCATGTCATAGCGACCAGTCGTTCTGCCATTTGGTCAATTTGCATATTAGCCTTTTATTATATAGGATAAATATGCCATTGTGTGGATATACCACTTTTGTTTATCCATTCATCACTTAAGGGACATTCTGGATGTTTTCATTGTAGGCTATTATGAATAATGCTGCTAGAAACATTCATGTACAAGTTTTGCATGCAGTTGTGTTTTCATTTCTCTTGAATAGATACCTAGGAGTGGAATTGCTGAGTCATATGCCAACCATAACCTTTTGAGGAACCACCCAACTCTTTGCCATAGTGGCTGCACCATTTTCAATCCCACCAACTGTGTATGAGGACTCCAATTCTTCCACTTCTTTGTCAACACTTGTTACTATCATCTGCCTTTTTTATTATAGCTGTTCTGGTGGGTGTCAAGTAGTATCTCATGATTCTGATTTGCATTTCTCTAATGGCAAATGATGTTGAACATTTTTAATGTGCTTATTGGATACTTGCATATCTCCTTTGGAAAAATGTCATTCTAATACTTTGCCCATTTTTAATTGGAGTATTTGTCTTTATAATTGAGTTGTAAGAATTCTTTATATATTCTGGTTACAAGTCCCTTTAGATATATGATTTGCAACTATTTTCTCTCATTCTGTAAAATGTCCTTTCACTTTTTTTTTTTTTAATCCTCACCCAAGAATATTTTTCCATTGATGTTTAGACACAGTGTAAGGGAGAGGGCGGTAGAGAGAGAGAAACATTGATGTGAGAGAGACACATCAATTGGCTGCCTCCCACACTTGCCCCAACCAAGGCTGGGGATCAAGCCTGCAACTAAGGTACAAACCCTTGACTGGAATTGAACCAGGGATGCTTTAGTCCACAGACTGACTCTCTATCCACTGAACCAAACTGGTTAGGCTTCCTTTCACTTCTTGATTGTAAAAGCACACAAGTTTTTCATTTTAATGAAGTCAAACTTTTCAGTCTTCTCTTTTGACCTTTGTGATTTGAAAGTCATATCTAAAAATCATTTACTAATCCAAAGTCATAAAGATTTACTCCTTCTAAGAGTGTTACAGTTTTAACGCTTACCTTTAGATCTATGATTCACTTGAAGTTAATTTTTGTGTATGGTATGAAGTAGGTAGCATCTATATTCATCCTTTTGCAAATGGTTATACTTTTGTCCCAAATCATTTGTTGAAAAGGCAGTTATTCCTTGACTAGTGGCCCGGTGCACAAAATTCGTGCACTGGGGGGGGGTGTCCCTCAGCCCGGCCTGCACCCTCTCCAATCTGGGACATCCCTCTTGCAATCCAGGACCACTGGCTCCTAACCACTCACCTGCCTGCCTGCCTGATCTCCCCTAACCACTCTGCCTGCTGGCCTGATTGCCCCCAAATGCCTCCTCTGCCAGCCTGCTCGCCCCCAACTGCCCTCCCCTGACAGCTTAATCGCCCCTAACCACCTCTGCCTTAGCCCCACCACCATGGCTTTGCCCGGAAGGATGTCCAGAAGGTCTCTCAGTCTAATTAGCATATTACCCTTTTATTAGTATATATAGAGGCCTGGTGCATGGGTGGGGGCTGGCTGGTCTGCCCTGAAAGGGGTCCCAGATCAGGGCGGGGGTCCCCTTGGGGGGCATGGCCAGCCTGGGCGAGGGACTGGGGCAGTTTGCAGGCCAACCATGCCCCCATTGGGGTGGGGGGGGTCCTCTGCTGGGGGTGGGACCAGTCTGAGCAAGGGGTTGAGGGCCGTTTTCAGGCTGGCCATGCCCCCATCTGAGTGAGGGTCCCCTCTGGGGGGTGTGTCTGGCCTGGGTGAGGGGCTGAGGGCTGTTTGCAGGCTGGCCACGCTCCCATCAGGGTGAGGGTCCATGCTGGGGGCGGGGTGGGCCTGGGCAAAGGGCTGATGTACATTTGCAGGCTGGCCACAACCCCATTGGGGTGAGGGTCCCCACTGGGGGGCATGGCCGGCCTGGGCAAGGGGCTGATGGCAGTTTGCAGGCTGGCCATGCCCCGTGGGGTGAGGGTCCTTGCTGGGGGGTGTGGCCGCCCTGGGCAAGGGGCTGAGGGCTGTTTGAGGGAGGTTTGCAGGCCTGCCAAGCCCCCAGCTTTGTCTGGAAGGTCTCCTGGTCTAATTAGCATATTACTCTTTTATTAGTATAGATAAATGTTAAATACAGAAAGCCATTTTAGACCTCAAGGGTCTGACATAAAATAAAAGTCTTCAAAAAATACTGTAGGAAAGATATAGATCCAGAAAGAGTAGAAGAAGGAAAAGCTAGGCAAACTAAAAAAGGAAATGAAATCATTTACCTGGTTCTTATGAATGTGACCTTATTTAGAGATAGTCTTTGCAGATGTAGTTCAGTTAAGAATGAGATAATCCTAGACTTATGTTGGGCACTAAATCAAATGACAAATGTCCTTACAGGAGACACACACACACAAAAGACAGACACAGAGTCCAGGGAAAGATGAAGGCAAAGACAAGCCAAGAACACCAAGAACTGCCGACAGCCACCAGAAACTAGGAGAGAAACATGGAATGTGTTCCCTCTCAGAGCTGCCAGAAGATATGGCCCATGCCAACACCTTGATTTTGTATATCTGTGCTCCAGAACTGCAAGAGAAAACATTTTTGTTGTTTTAAGCCATTAAGTTTGTGGTGGTTTTTTTTCATGGTAGTCCTAGGAAATGAGAAGGGTTGGCTTTTCTTTCCCAATAGAAAAAAATGTCATCCTTTTGGCTACATTTGTTTGCTATAGAAAGCAGTAAAAAATAGCAAGATTACTAGAAGATGCCAATGGGAAAAAGAAGAAAGCAGAAGAAGAAGAAGGAGGAGGAGGAGAGGAGGAGGAAGAAGAAGGAGGAGAAGAAACCTAATCATTAGTGGAAGCCAATGAGCCCGCTCCAGTGTCCCGAGGGGCCAGTTTCTAGGTGCAATTTGCCTGACTTCACTGACCTGCAGTGTTAGAAAAAAGGTATAAATGTGATTCAGGAGATGACAATTCTGGGACAGCCGTTAGTTAATTATGTGACTCTGGAAGTTACTTAATTTCCCAGAGCCTCATCTATAAAACTGGTGCATTGGGGCTTCCAGCCGGCTTTGAAGTTGGGTGATTCACTCTCTCGCTTCGAGGCCAGGTGTGGAAGACAGCTTGGCAGAACCAAGGCTTTGAACCGAAGACACCTGGGTGCAGATCTCACCCCTCTGATTTGGTTGCTAATCTTCAACTTATTTTCTATACAATAATGAGCATTATGCTTACTTTAGAGGGTTAGTGGGTAGGTTAAATGGGGAAATATATGTAGAACATATTTTTGGCACTTAGTAGGTACGCAAAAATAATCTTTTCTTCCTCCATTAAACTTCCACTTTTCTTTCAAATACTCCAGGACCTGTTTATCATCATGTTAACTCAATCTTGGAGTCCTTTTTTAGTGACTGACAAGGTTTCTCAATATCTCTTTTTTATTTAATTTATATTTTAAAATTTTTCATTCTTTATAGGCTTTATCATTTTGTATTCTACCTATCACCAACAGACAAGGAGAAATATATTGAATTCTCTTTAGTTTTGTTTAAGAGAAGAGTTTGAAAATAAGATTCTTGTTTTGACTATACTCTCATCACACTCCACAAACACAGCCCTAACCTCCCAAATTTGAAAATCTCTGAACTGATATTTTAACTGTCACTTACTAGAAATGACCCTCTGCCATTGTCTGACAAATACAAATGATTGGCATTTCTACCTGATTTTGGAGAAGGGCTTTTAAAATGAGACAGTCTTCAATATATACCTTAAAAGCACCTTGAATCACCCACTTGCATAAAGTTAGCTTTCCCTAAGAGTAATACCATATAAACATACCAGAGATTCCTGATGATAATGCATAATACACCCTTAAAAGCCTAGATGAATTATGAAGTTCAGTCTCTGTTGGTATTTTCCAGTTGGAAGAAACAAATTCCAGCAACCAATAAATTTTGAAATAACAAATCTTTAAGTTGCGTTTCTCAGACTAGGAAAGATAGCCCAATACATCATCCTGAGCAGCACTTATGAGAACTCTAAATTCCCTCCTCTCAGTTCCCATTACATGCTAGAAACCACTCTGCAGATCTCAGACTTCACTTCCACTCCAAACTATTTGTCCTTCCCTACCTCTCTCATCCCCCACTCAATCTCTTTACAGTGCACATTAACCTGTTCTAACAGCAGCCACACAAACTTCCTTCTTTTAAAGCAGGGAGGAGGGAAAGGATTGGGTTGGGCAATGCCAGAATTTTCTTTCTTGGACTAGGGAAATGTTGTGGACTTCCATGTAAAAACTAAGTTTTAGACCCATCACAATAATCACTTTATAAATATAAACTTACTTTAAGACCTATTATCACATATGCTCTTAATTTTTTTATGAGATTTTCATAATACATTATTATTTTTAGATTGCTGAGACTTCAAAGAGCTACCTGACTTGGCTAAGGTAAATGCAGAGGCAGAACTTGTATCTGGATTTTTAAATACATATTCTCTCTCTCTGTATCTGCCTATCTATCATCTATCTATTATCTATCTATCTATCTATCTATCTATCTATCTATCTATCTATCTATCATCTATCTATCATCTATCTATCCATCCATCCATCCATCCATCCATCCATCCATCCATCCATCCAATCTCATTGCTTTGCTATAACCATGCTCTAATAGGTGCCTGTAACTCCTGAGAGTAGAATGCAGGAGGCAATAGTCATGGGTGGTTGGCATCCTCCCAACTACATAATGTTGTGTGATACACGCCAACCCTTATGTTCTGCCATCACCAAAGCTGCCAGCACTTTCTAACGGGTCATAACAACCAAAGGGAAACTATCAGAAGGCAGGACCAAAGCTTAGAAATACAGGTTATAAGACAACTTTTATAGCGTGGATATGCCATAAAATTTTAATATCATTTATTCCAAATTCCACTTTTTCTGAGTAATGTGTCTGACCCAAATGTAATATAATAAAAATAAAATAATGTCTCAATCCATATGTGGAAATCAAAAGTCAGTGGAGGAGGAGCTTTTCCAGCTCAAAAAGTCAAAATTATAAATAAATTATATCAGATTTTTGCTATTAATTGACTGTTCCATTCAAAGGCCTTTTTTGGGGGTGGGGGTAGAAATAGCAGAGGTTTAAGGTTCATTAAGCTTTCTCAAAAGGCCAGCAGGATCATATTCATATTTTATGCTCATTGCAATCCCAGTTACTCTGCTGAAAATTATTTTCAAAACACATGCTTTGTTAAACATGAATTAAATAGAGCCAATAAGATTCCTTTTTCTACATATCAGAGGTCACTGAACTTTTCCTGTAAAGAGGAAGAGAGTACATACTTTAGGCTCTATGAGTTACATAGTGTCCCTTACAACTACTTAAATCTGCATCCACAGCTCAAAAGCAGAAATGGACCTAAGTAAGCAGGTGTGACTGTGTTACGAACAACTTTATGTACAAAGAGAGGCAGTGGATGGATTGGCCGGTGAACTTGAGTTTGCTGACCCCTTTCTTAGGTCAAACTGAGAAATTAGGAAGTAGGGTGTAATGCTAGGAAACCATTTTTTTTTTCTGAACATAAAATGGAAGACAAATATCTGTATATGTTGCTGGATATAATTACATTATCCAATCTCTCTTCATTAATATAAATAGACACCATCAGCTTACTTTTCCTTCTCTGCAATTTCAGAAATCTATGTATTCTTTTATAGCAAAAAAAAAAAAACCACACCACACACAAAAAACAAAAGTTGCAGTCCTTTTTAAGATTAGTCTGCTCTATAGGGGACTGAAAACAATTGCAATGGAAAGAGCAAATATTCTTTCTTACTGAAGTTTTGAAATAGAAAGTGGAGAAATAAAAACTTCATTAGTAACTAGAACGGAACCTTGGATGCTCATTGCTTTTGAAAGCACCAAATAGATGAAAAAAATGAATGCACCAATCTTTCAGAATCAATGTATCTCTCTGCAAATAAAACTAACTTTTCATTTCAACCCCAATTCTCCCTTCATCCACCATAGCGACATCAGAAATCAGATTCTCCCCAAGTTAGACTACATTACAGTTCCATGCAAAGATTCTTGGTATATAGAATCTTAGCAAAATGACAACTGTGCTGCGAACTTTAGAAATTGTAACATGCGATGCATAGAGAAGCCTACTAAATAGATAGGAAACAAGCAGCTGCGAGCTGTCTCTTCCAGGACCTGGCCTCCTGAGACGCTTAATAAAACTGCCTACAAAGGAATAGTCTCTCATCAGCGCCAAGAGGCATTTGTGGAGGGATAAATAAGCTATTTTCCAAAACGGGGAATATTTTAGTGCGCCGGTATTGAAATGACAGTTCCTTTATGTGATGGGCAGGAAAACCCCAGCCAGGTAGTTGCCCCTGTGCCCACCACCAGTGGAAGGTCTGTAATGAGATTCCAAATTAGATTGCTGAACCTCAAAGGCAAGGTGCTTCACATCTGTGAGATATTCAGCTTGACTTTATAATGAGTTCACCGAGCAGAATGAACCATACTTGAAATCAACTACTTTGCATTCAGGATGAAATAAGTGGGGATCAATCATAGTCAGCAAAGTAGTATTTGCTTGGAATGTAATGATATACTGAGCTGAAGAAAGAAAAGGAGAGTGGAACCTGGGGCACATCAAAGAGCCAGTACATGGGGGACATGGGTGGCTGGGCAGAGCTGCATGTATTAGCCTTTAGGGAGGCTCTCTGGGGAGGGTGAGAAGCCCTAATCACTGCTATCTTGGGAGGGGTCTTCTGAGTGTACTCTTCTCAGAGGCTTTTCTGGTGACAGCTTTGGGGAACCAGATAAATCAGTCTTGGTAACAAGGTGGTTTTGTTTTGCATGCAGGTTAGATTCCAGATGAAGCCAGGCTTAGCCCACCTATGGATGGCGTGGCTGTCAGCGAATGCCTTGGGCAAGCCTTAGTGGCACCTTCAGCCCTGCAAGTGGCACCAGAGCTGCAAAGGGATGCAGAAGCTCCCAGAGAGCCTGCACCTTTCCTTGCACAGACATCTTGCTCGCAAAATCGCTCAGATGGGTATCTGCACAAAGCTCCCCTCTGTCAGCTGGCATGGCCAACACACCAATAAGCCAGGGCCTTTTATCCCAGCCACTCTGCCAGGATTAGTAGACCTGCCGGGACCAGGGCTCCCCCAAGGTGGGGTCAGCTGCTGGAAATAATCAGGGGTGCCTCAGGTGTGACCCACTGTCTGGCAGGGAAATGCCACTGGAGGCCTCATTAACAGCAGACAGTACAGAGAGACATAGTATAAGCCCTGGCCTTTCTGCAGGACTTGAAGCTTATATGATAGAAGGAAGAAAAAGAACAGGTGTCATGACTTGTCTCTTTCTTTTTTCATCCTGCAACTGTCACTCAAGGGCTCCAAACAGAATGAAATTTGCCGAAAGGAAGCCCAGTGAGTCTCCTGGCCTGGGAGGTCATGCTGGTTTGTTGCTGTCATTGTTTTTACCAGAAAGGACAACAAACCCGTGCCCTCTCTCCCACTTCTCTTTCAAGATTCTCTTTTGACTTGGTGTAGCCTCTTGGATGCCAAGCGCCACCTAGATCCCAGCACCGGACATGGCCCTTGCTGCTGGCCTCAGGCTGCCTTCTGGACTCCTCCAAAAGTCACAGGGGAGCAAGAGAGTGCATTTTATCATCTCTGTTCCTAGCTGTGTCTGCTAACAGAAAGCTTTCTGCTGTGGGGGAGAGAGAAGCTGGCCCATCTGGTGCTCTCATGCTCCCTAGTAAGATTACAGGAAGAGAGGGGAGGTACATTTTGGACAGTGGTCTCTGGCTGCTACTACAGTCCTTCTCTAGCCTCACCTTGCAATGCTGAGCTGTGTTTCTTAGGATGGCAATGGGCTAGAAATGAGTGATAGGATGGAAGGGATTCAGGGTCAAAAAAAAACAAGGTGGGGACATGAAGTATATGATAAACAATGGTAATGTTCGGGATGTGTCTACAGGAAAAGGTGCTTCCAAAACTACCTGATCAATTAACTTGTTCTGGAGCATTTCCCAAGACTGTTATTCTGGGGGAACATTAAGGATTAAACAGTAAGAGTGATCATTGTGTTTCTTTTTTATTACATGTACATACAGAGATACTGTAGTTACAACACACTGCAATAGCCACTGCTGTCAAAGAGACAAGGAGTCTATGGTCTCTCATTAAGACAAGTACAAATTGATCCAGGTTGGTCAAGGGCAAGCCATTAAAATAAATGCTATTGCTCTGCTATTTGTCTCCCTCTCTTTCTTTTACATTTACTTCTCTCCATTTCAGTGAATTTTTCTTCTTATTCTTAGACTCTCTTAGGGAAAATTCTGTGCATTTTTCTAACTTGCTCATATTCTTGTTCCTAGGGGAAAAGATGTGGTTAGAATTCTTGTGTGTCTGACTGATAAAGCCTTTAGAAAAAGAGATGATGAAGCCGAGACCAACAGAGACTCAAAGAATTTCCAGCATGGATATAACACAACAACTATGTCATCACAAAAGAAATCCTGTCGTTAATATGCCAGGGATGAGTCCTTGTCTGAGTGGTCAGGCAGGTGGGCAGCCTTTACTGAGTGCCTGCCATGCTGCAGACACCTGTCCAAGTCACATTAGGGAATTATGTGGGAAAAAGTCACTCCCATAAACATAAACATAAGAGGGACAGGGGGAAATGTACTGAAAATATACAGGAAAAAAAACCTTATTCTCAGAAACAATATGGGGTCCAGTACATTGCTACCTGAGTGGTGAGAAAGTGGCTATAGTGACAGAAGCAACCTGAGGCTAGAAGGGATTGTCTGGTGAGACCTGGTGGAGTAGGGGAGAGGTGGCCCTTGAATACCAAGACAAATGTGATCTAGTAGAAAAGACACTAAACAAAGATGCTCAGCAGCAGTGGAGGGCAAAGCTATAGGAAAGCCTTCCCACCCCAAGCTTTTCTGGCTCCAGCCCCTCTCAGGTCAGAGCCCCTTGCTCTGCATGTGTCATCCTCACGTGGCGTGGACTTTCTGGTCTGTAGGTGCCAGACAACCCGAAGCTTTAGGAAATGAAGGTTGCCTTCTTTTAACACAGGTGCCCCAACAACGCTTGCATCTTCTGCATTGGTATCAGGATGAAGAATTCTACTTCCTTTTGCTAAGATAAGGGCAGATCAGCATGTCAATATCCTCTCTGGCTCTTTCAACTTTACTCAGCACTTCAGATCCCATATGGCTGCTACAAATAAAAGCCACAGGCAAGGAGGGCTGCCAAAACAACTGTCTTGGACGGCTCCCCATTTATGTGTGTGGTGCTTGCCATCATCCCCTTGTCTCCGCTGCCCTGATTGAATCCGTGGTTCTGACCTGTTTGTCTTTGCCAAACCTTTGGACTCCTTTCGGGTACTGGATAACAGCAGCTCCTTCGTTCCTGGCTCCCTTTCCTGGTTTTCGTGTTTCCATCATTTTCACGGGCTGGGTGCTCTACCTCTCTGTGCCCTCATACTCTAACGCCTGCTCCCCACATCCTTCCCTCCCCATACATATCGCCAGGAGAAGATTCTGACACAGACATCCCGGCGATTAAAATTCCCATAAGATCAATGGAAGAACACCGTTAAGAGAATTTCCCAGAAGTGATGAAGTAACTTTTACAAAGCTAAACTACTGATAGGACAGGAAGGGGCAGGTCTAGGGGATTTTACTATCTTTTAATTACTCCTGTAGTTTCTGATAAAAATGAAGATGGTGAAATACAAGATCCAGCATAGTGTAGGCCAGGGATTGACAAACGACAGCCCGCAAGCCAAAGTCCCTGATTTTGCCCCCCTCCCCAGGGGATGTTTGGCAATGTCTGGGGACATTTTTGGTTGTCACTGCTGCACTGTGGGGCAGGGTGTTGCTACTTGCACTAGGAGTTAGAGGCCAGGGATTCCTTTAACACCCTTCAACACACGATATTTAACCAAAGATGTCCATGGTGCCCAGAGGAGAAACCCTGAATTACTCTAATCGTGACAAAGTCATATTGTTTACATTTGGTAAATTGGTTTGCCTAGGAAGAAAAAGACTTTTTTCTTAGCTAGATAAATGAACACAATTTTCTTTAAAACAAATTATTATTCTCAACTCCTCCCTTTAACTCGATTTCCAAGAAATGGTCTATACCAGGGATCAGCAAACTCTTCCTGGGCTAGAGAGTCAATGTTGCCGGCTTCAAAGGGCCCAGGGGTAAAGCTGAAGATGCTTATATACGACGGGAGAAAACCCCCACTGCTTCCCGCTGTTTGCCTGGAATGGGCTGTCTGGCGGTGGGCAAGCTTGGAACCCAGCTGCTATGCTGTGAGAAGAGTAACTGATTTGAGGGGTGCAGTCTAGTGGTGAGGGGTCTCCTGGACAAAGATTTCACCACGATGCTAACAGTGAAGTCACCAACATTCAGGTGGAAACCTGTGCTGACCTAGGCAGAAGCAAGCTCAGTGCTGGCTGGTGAGGCAGGTGTGGGGGTGGAGTGTGGGACACAGGATAGATGTCCGGTTTGGTTCCCGGTGCTTCTAGTGCTAGCAGGCGCAAGTCGTGCCCATCCTGCAGAGAGGCAGGGAACTGGGCTTACTGTAGTTTGTCAGTCCCTGGCCTATACTATGCTGGATCTTGTATTTCGCCATCTTCATTTTTATCAGAAAGGATTATTTAGTCTCAGTCTAAAGAGAGTTTCCAAATGTTTTAGGATATTTTAGCATCATAGAATTTAACTTAATCATAGAGCAGCTCTATCATGTAAGGCGTTAGATTTCTAGTCCTTGAAGGACACTTTGAATTCATTAAGATGTCTGCATTTGATTGCCTTCTACTTTAAACAAATAGTTGAGACCACTAGGCATAAAGTCCTCTCCATTCCCTAAACTTGTAAACTTATAGGTGAAAATTTTGGTCTGATTGTATTGGTATAATGGTTATGAGAGTTAGTCTGAGTTAAATACCTCACATATATTATATATGAAAAAGGGAAATAATTATTAGAAAATAACCAAAGCCCTTCTCATTTCGTTCTCTCCATTCTTGGAGAGAGATACTTCTTTTTTGTATGCTCCCTTTCCCCAAGCTTATTCCTCCATCTGTGTTCTTATTTTAATTTTTATTTCTTTGGAAATAAGATCTTTGACATTCTCTGCTTCAGACCCACCAACATTCTCCAGGAAGTACCATTCTAAATGGTGAAAATTTTTGAAGCATTCTCATTGTATTTGGGAATAACTTGCTATCACTGCTATGTAACACTCTAGTGGAGGTCCTAGCAAATGCAGTAAGACAAGAAAAATAAATTAATCTATTTTCTGGTTTATCTTTCACACATCCCTGAATCAGTGTGCTCTCTAGGCTTTATCCTCAGTGCTTTATCTTTTTACCCCATATGCCCTCTTCAGGTGAATTCACTGCCTTCCATGGCTATGCTGCATTTATAATACATAAATTAAGAGTCCAAATCTATACTGAAAATTTAGACTTTTCTCCTTAACCGCACTCTTAACATCCAACTGTTTATACTAGAAAGCACCACCTGTATTCCCCACACATCTAAAAATTGACATATCAAATATATCCCAAACTTAGACCCAGCCTATGTAGCTCAGTGGTTGAGGTTTCACTCATGACCCAAGAGTGCACTGGTTCAATTCCTGGTCAGGGCACACGCCAGGGTTGTGGGCTTGATCCACAGTAGGGGGCATGCAGGAGGCAGCCCACTGATGTTTCTATCTCTCTATTCCTCTTCCTTCCATATACACCCAAACTGACCTCATTATCTTCCCCTATAAATCTGCTTTTTCTCTACAGGGCTTATTCATGCCAAAATGTCAATAGTGCCTAAAGTGAGTAACATCTACTTTTTCTACATTTTCTATTATGGGAACAGTGCCAACATTCACTCACCTCACAAACCTAAATCCTGGGAGTCATTCCAAGCTCTTCATTCTATATACAACTATGTATCAAAATTATATTTTCTTACTATTTCATCATTTCTGTCCTCACTCTTCCTTCTCTCCTACTATTGTATTAGGTTAGACTTTCATCATATTTCTTTATAGTAATTGTGATGATATATCAGTTGGTTTCCCTGATGAAAGTATTATACTTTTTGCAATATTGCAGTTAGAAGAACCTGTTGAAAATGAAAATAACTCATGTTATTTCCTCACTTAAACTTTACCTGAAGTTCTCAAAGTCTTTACAGGTGAAGCAGGAATGATTTAGCATATATGCAGGGTCTTCCACTTTGTCCTTATACTACCAACAGCAAATACTTATGTACCCATTTTGGGTTTATTGCAATATTTACTTAGCACTTTGTGCTGGGCATACACATTTACATATGTTTAATTTTATTTTAAAACAATCCTAAAGTGAAGGCATTGCTTTTGTTCTCTCATTTATAGTTGCAGAAACCGAGGCACAGTCTTCAAGGAATTAATCCAAGATCATGCAGCCAGAAAGTAGCTTGTTTGGAATTTGAACCCAGATGACCTGATCCCAGAGCACAAGATACCCCTTGCCACCCTCTGCCACTCGCAGGAGAGAGCAGCTGATCAGAAACACATTTTTTTCTTCATTTTTCTTATTTGGACTAAGGCAGCTTAGTGTTTATTTTACGACACATTATCGACATTGCCATGCCTGGGTAATTTGTCATTTTTAATAATATAATAATGTACTAAATTCCCACTGAAACATGAGTTAACACCTTGACAATAATCTACACCTAAAATATGATCTATTCATTTTGTTTTCTTTCCTCTGATTTCCTGAATTTACCATCATTCTGAATCTACTTCTCTTTTTATTACACTTATTGCTATCATATGTATTCCAAAAAAGCATATATTTTTATTTGAGATGATTTTTACTTCAAAAAGGCTCTCATAATGTATGAAAGCTTTTGGGATATATTATTGTTAAGATTGATCTATGTTATTGTACTGTGACTATGATATAATAGGCCATTTTGTGAATATACTACATTTTATACTGCTCTTTAGTTGATTGGCATTGGGGTGTATTCAAGACTTTGTTATTGTGAGCAGTGCTGCCATACGCATTCTTATACATGTTTCCTAGTGTATGTATATATGAGTTTCCTTGTATTCTCCCTCCCTTGCTACGCCACCTCTCCCCCAGTTACACTTAGAGACATGCACTCATTCAATAAATTTTTACTGAGAACCAACTATGTGTCCAACACTGTTCTAGGTGCTGAGAAAAACAAACAAACAAACAAACAAAAAAAACACAGACAAAATCCCACTCTCATAGAGCTAGCGGGGAAGACAGACAAAAACAAATAAATACAAAAGTGAATAAGTTCTTCAGGTTCTCACTTTGCAGTTAATGCTACAGCCATTCTAAACTACCTGTATGTAAAGTTTAATTCCTCTAAATCTATGTGCAAATTGTTTGTTTTACATGAATTATCCTTTGAAACCTATTTTTTTCTAACTAACTTTTCTTTCCTTTTGTCTTTCAACATTCAGCACAGATAATACCTCCTTATGAAGCTTTAAGTGATACCTCTCTGAACTACATGTACTCTTGTAGTTCATTATCATACCTTTATGTTCTCTGTTGACTTTTTATCCTCCAAAGTATAACAGCAGATCTTATTATCTTTAAATAGTTGTAGTGACCAGTGTGATGGAACTAGTTAAAAGGTATTCAATAGACCATTATTGAAAAACATCTGCAATAATTCTCAAAATTCTAGGAGTATGTCTTCAATAAAAAGTCATGCTTGGGATTTTGCTTAGAAAGAAAAAAGCCTTAGTTCTGCATATGAGGATTGTGAGTGGTACTTATGATGAGAGACTAGTCTCTTTACTCATGAAAAGCAAATGCAGTCTGATCATGCTCTTCCTAAAAGTAATCAGATGGCCTTTTCAGCAATTAATTCAAAAGATGTATTGTTCAAAGGTGGTCTTGCTACTTTTGTACAATAGATCAAAATGGATTTAGAAAAGAAACTCCTGTAAAGTGCTTTGGAAAGCAATGTCATTTAGTAGAAAGAGCAATGTCCTAAAGACAAAAGGCCTTGGTGGTTTTATAGGTAGAGGGTTTTATGTAATGGAGACATTTTTTTTAAATAATGGAGGATGTGATATGAAGATCAGGAGAATAGTTGTCCTGTAGTTACCTCTTTCATTCATGGATATTTTTCTTATTTAGGAGAAAGTCCTCCCTAAATATTTAAACTTCAATCTGGCCTAAAGCTAAGAAAATTGATACTTCTAATTTTTGACCCCTGTTTACAGTGAAGATATTGGTTATATCTCTTATGTCTGTATTTGTTGTCCTTTACTTTAATGAAACTTTTGATTGTGAAGGAGCCAATATTTCCCCCCTCTTCTTTCCCCTCCCTAACCTGGACTATAATAGAGGATTACATCAAAACACACTACATTCATTCACAAAGTCATAGGAATTAGAGGACAGTCTCTTGAGAGCTCTAAAGAAAGTGATATCTCAGGGACCAGGGAGGTGAGGGAAAGAGAGGAGAGATGGGGGAGAAATCTGCAGAAAGTAAAGGCCAGAGTTAGAAACAGGTGGGCAGTAAGAAACTTTTGTGGTGTATATGAGCAGACATTTGACCTATAGCATTCACACAGCCTTGCATGTGTAGTTCTTAAAAGAAAGACTAGATGTGATGTCCAGTGTGGAGTGAAGCCCAGAAGAAAGGGAGAGATGGGCCTCAGAAAGCGAGACCAGAGTGGAAGTTTGGGAGTCAGCAGAAGCAAGAAATTGGAGAGTTAGGTAAAGAGGCATGTAAACGCTCCATGGACACCTAGAACTTGCTGTTGTCTCTGGACTGCATAGGATTGGAGGAGTTTTGTTTACACATTAAAGGAATAGGTCACCAGAATGACTAGAGTTCTTGAAGACATTGAGGGGTGGGAGATATTTGGATCACGTTTAAAATTGTGTTAGAAATTTGTGATTGCATATAGTTAATGAAATGGGTGTTGTTCAGAATGTTAAGTAAAACCAGATGTTTCACTGGAGCTGTGAAAAGCCTGAGTATAATGCTTTGGCATTATTTGCATCGCACAGATTTTTTTTTCTTTAAAGGATTAGATTTTTTTCTTTCAATTATTTTAGAAACATATTTTAGTGTATTAAATAGAGTTCAGAAGAGGTGACCAGGGAAGATCAATTTTATCAAATGACAAATGCAATGTAATATGTGTTCTTTTCTTAAGAGTACTCATCATTTCAATATTGGAAATTCCATCTCTAAACAAAATAAACATATTCATTGAACTTTTATATTTGTATTAGGAGAAATTTGTCTGCATGTGACTGAAACCCTCAAATAACAATGGTTTAATGGATGTGGAGATTGATTTTTCTCTCACAGAAAAGATGGCAGAAATAAGCAACCAAGGCATCGTGTCCCAAATGTTTCATCAGAGATCTGTTTCCTTTTATCATCTGGCTTCATTATTTTCTCTGTCTTCTATTGCACAACCCAAAGTGGCTGCTAAGGTTCCGCTGCCATGCTGTCATTTCAGAGTACCCAAGGAAGTGGGAAAGGGGGCATTCCCCTTTAAGAGAGCGCCTGGAATTTTTACCTATCACTCCTGCTTACATTCCACTTAATGGGATATAGCCTGGGGAAATGTTGCTCTTTATTCTGAGGAGTCATGTGCTTGGATTAGAATCCGAGATTGGAGGAAAATTTATAGTCTCTGCTATCATGTTTTATATAACCTTAATTCTGTAGCTGTATTATGCCATGGAGATACAATTGAAAAGGAACATCCAAATAGTAAGCAAAATTGACAGATCTTTAGGACCATAGCATCCAGTAAACAATGTTAAATTAGTAGAGCAACATTAGTTGTCACTATGTTTTGGACAGGACTTCACCAGTCCTTTGCTTTTAAAACTTGAACACCCTACGTTCAAAACTGCAGTCATTGTAAGGAGGGGAGGGGGAGAGAAATATTTAAATAGCACATTTCTTTCCCTAAAATATTGATTTTCCATTTTAAGTTGGAGCCAAATATCAATATAGGTAAAATTGGTAGTTCCCAGAACTGATGAGAATTCAGAGATTAACAAAATGAATGCATGGCTTTCATACTTAGAGAGAAAAGACAGTATTGATCAACTAGCTTTACCATGTATAAATTACTATTGTTTGAAATAGCCTTATTACCAAAAAGTTTATGTATTCTATATTTTGTTCATTGTAAGGAAATTCAGACTTTGGTGATTTTGAGAAATGATCTAATATTAGGGGTGTCAAGAGGATATGTTTTAAGACATAATATATGAGTTCTGAGTTCATGTCTTGCTGTAGTTGAATAACTGGTATAATTGAATCTTATATAAAATAGTACAACATTTCTGTCTCAGTTATACTCTTAGGAACATTAAAAGTATTATTCATTGTTGATTTTAGAGCACAGTGGAAGAGGATACTGTTATAAAAAGTCATCTCACTGTTATACCCTTGATTACCAAAAATACAATAATTCCTAGGGTATCTTCATCTTTTTTCTTCTTTTTTTTTTTTACTCACATGAGACAGGTTTATTATTTTGAATTGCAATTTGTAAAAAAAAAACAGCCTATAGCTACAGTGTCTAAAAGCAGTTATGCTTTAATTGCTTCACATATAACATTTAGTAATTACTGAGTTGACACACTTCATTTATCTACATTTATTCAACTATAATGAAAGCTGCCCACATAATTTTCTATTGTGAATGACAAATACACAGCTATATCATAACTCTACTTATTTTTAAATGTCCCCCAAAGAAATCTAGGCTATATATACTGTGGAATTTTAGACCACAAAGACGTTCCCAATTCTATTTGGTGGTATTGGGGATTAGAAAATAATAGAGCTTGTTTTGTTAAGTTAAATTCTGCAGGAATGAATTAGCAAAAAATCCATAATCCAGTTCAGGTAATAAGTGGATTGCACCTGAACTTACTTTTGGTTGTTGTTTAATCAGTTTTGCAGAATTGTAAAATGTTAGAGTCAGACAATAAATTCCAGGTTTCTAAATGCTTAAAAAAGGAGTCCAAGAAAACATATGAAAGGAATTCAATATTCTAGAGCTCTTTTCCAGATGTGGAGAATGTAATTTAAAAGAATTAGTTAACATTATGCTATACACATGAAACTAATACAAAATAATATTGAATGTAAACTGTAATTGAAAAATAAAACTAAAAATAAAATAATTAGTTAACATTTGACTCAGTCAGATTTAAAAGTTATTAGTAATAAATACTCTTTCAAAATGCATTCATAGAGTTATTATAATTAGCAGGAAAAGTACCAAATTAATGTTAAAGATGCAAGTACGGTAGAAATTGAGTTTCTGTGGATAGAGAGATAAGGAAAGCCACAGTAAAGGGACCTTACACTGGATTGCAATGGGTTGAGCAATCTAATATGTATTAATAGAGATTACAGAGAATATCATTACTGGAGGGTGCAACAAAGAAGCAAGAGCTTGAGGGTGGGAATGAGTAAGATGTGTTCTTATGTCCACGAAAATAAAGCATTCATTCTAGGGGATGCTAAGAATGGTAGCAATTAATTTGTTTGGAATGTGATAGATCATGAATTTGACCTACTAGCTATGGAAAAAATTCCAAGTATTTGATTTAGAAAATATGTACTGAAAATGGTGTTTGGGATGCTTAAGCTGCAAGTATTGCATGAGATAGTGACAGAGAACATCAGCAGATTGATCTTACAAGCTTTCAAACTTACTAACATTAAAATCATCTGGGCCAATTGTTAAATTTATAGTACCTAGAACAGTGCCTGGCACATAGTAAGCACTGTCAGTATTTATTTTATTAAATTGTGTTTTTAGCAGTCTTGAATCTGTCCTAATCCAAGTGTTATTTGTTTATGGTTTATGAGTGATCATCATCATAGATATTGTGCTTTAATAGGAGAGGTGAGAGAACTACTAAATCTTTCAAGATTCAAATAAAAAACTTGTAAATGTAGAATTGATTCATTAATACATTTATTCTATCCATTCAGTCAATAAATATTGAGCATCTACTATGTGATTAGCTGGTTTCCAGGGGTACAGAGGTGAATGAGACAGGCAACGTCTCCAGCTTTATGGATCTCACATTTTAATGTGGGAGACAAACCATAAACACTAAATACTAGAGGCCCGATGCACGAAGATTCATGCAAGAATGGGCCTTCCTTCCCCTGGCTGCCTGCACTGCCTTCACTCCGGCCAGAGCCACCTTTCCACCTTCCCACACTGCCCACGGAGCAGCTGGGGCAGTGCAAACATCCCACCTTGCCCCTGGCTGCTCAGCGCCTGCGTATGCAAATTAACCTACCATCTTTGTTGGGTTAATTTGCAAACTCACTCCTGATTGGCTGGTGGGTGTCACTAAGGTACTGTCAATTTGCATCTTACTTTTTTATTAGTGTAGATTGTGACATAATAAGAAATATATTTGGTCTTGTTCCTCAGTTCTTACCACAGAGCTTCATAATCCTTGAAATATCCTGAAAGGAATATTTTGTTATGCTAATATGATACTAATAGTGAGTCCATTGATAGCTTCAGAATGGAGTCACCAGGAAAACCAACTATATGATTAGATAGTTGGAACTTTGTATCAAAGTTCCAGGGAAAGAATGGGGACTGGAGACTGAGTTCGACATTGTGGCCAATGATTTAATCAAGCATACCTACATAATGAAACCCCAGTAAAAACTCTGGACACCAAGGCTCAGTGGAGCTGTCTGGTGGGTGAACATATTGCTGTGCAGGGAGGGTAATGCACCGTAGCTCCACTAGGAAAGGGAATGAAAGCTCTGTGTTCCCTCCCAGACCTTACCTATGTGTATCCTTTACAATAAAACTGTAATCATAGCATAACATTTTCCATAGTTCTATGCATAATTCTAGTAAATTATAAACCTGAGGGGATTGTGGGAATCCCTGTATTTATAGCCAGTCAATCAGAAGTGTGGGTCACCTTGGGATTCCCAAGGTGTGGCTATCATCTGAAGAAAGATAGTCTTATGGAGGATTGAGCCTTTAACTTGGGGGTCTGCACTAACTCTAGGTAGTTAGTGTTAAAATTGAATTGAGGTACACCCAGTTAGGATGAAAACAAACAACAGAAAAATATCCTATATAATAAAAGCCTAATATGCAAATTGACCAAACAGCAGAACGACTGGTTGCTATTACACGCACTGACCACCAGAGGGAAGCTGCTCAATGCAGGAGCTGCTCACAGGCCCCAGGTCACCCAAGGTGGGTGCCAGTGGGGGCCCCCCTGGTCGCCTCCTGGTCTCCCCTCAGAGGGAGGCGACCAGTGGCAGTGGCAGGGGGTGGGGCTAGTGAGTGAGCAGCACAAGGCTGGCCAAGGTGGGTGCCAGTGGGGGCCCCCTGATCGCCCTGCCGGTCACCCCACAGATAGGCCCTGAACGTCGGCCAGGCCTACAGACCCTACCCGTGCACAAATTTCATGCACCAGGCCTCCAGTTTAAAATATTAGTGTTCATAAGTTTTGGGTGTTTTTTTTTTTTTTAGACAGATGCCAAGTGGTGAGCTTGGTGTTTAATAATTTTGATGGAAACTGACCTGATTCCTTCTCAAGTGATACCTTGAAGGGGGCATTTAATACACCTTCTTTTGTTACTGGCTCAATGGGAGTTGCTTTAAGAAGAGAATGGAACATGAGTTAGACTTTGAAGGATTGGTGTGTTTGGATAGACAGAGAAGGAAGTGTAAGGAAGAACCCCTTGCAGGTGCTAGAGCAGAACTTCTGGATATCTACTATTTATAATCTTCAGATAATTTGCCTAATGAGCCATTCATATAGGGATGGCATGTCCTGTTGACTTAAATTGGTAAAGAGAATATCATTTTTCTAATATTATTTATTACTAATAACAATAATTCTCAAGTTTCTCACTTATTATAGTATTCCAATATTTTTATGTTACCTCATGATTCTTCCATCAATGCTCTAAGGGAGATTATTATTTTCTGCATTTAAAAATGTTTTTATTGATTTTAGAGAGAGAGTAAGGGAGAGGGAGAGAGAGAAACATCAATGAGAGAGAAACATCAATCAGCTGTCTCCTGTACACCCCCTACTGGGGATTAAACCCACAACCCAGGCATGTGCCCTGACCGGGAATTGAGCTGGTGACCTCTTGGTGCATTGGACTATGCTCAACCAACTGAGCAACACAGGCTAGGGCCTAGGCTATTTTCTGCATTTATACAAGTGGAAAATACTGATGTCTGGAGAGGTTCAGGTTTGCCCATGGTTTTAAAGGAAAAGGTAGACTCTGATTCAAACACATGTCCTTTAAGAAGAGATCAGGCTCTCTACACTAGACCAAGCTTCCCTTTAAAATTCAGGGCCATCATTTTCTTGTTTTGTTTTCCTACCCTGATTTACTTGAACTATCACAAAACTCCAAGACATTATTGAATGGAATAATTAATGGGTCCTGAAGGAGGATGGAGATAGAATCTGTAATTCCTCCTCATTCTGTCCGTTTCTCATTGACCATTCAAGTCCATTCATTCCATAAGGGTCTGAAATAAGAGGAAGCTGTGACTTGAACAACAAGGGAACAAGGAATGAAAATATTTTTTTCAGTAATGGAAGTCATTTTATCAGATATGTGTGCAAAAACAATGTTGTAAACTGTAAACGGGGATTATTTGGGAACTGGGCATAATTAGGACCCTTTTAAAAGAATGATTCCTTTAGGAAGTATTTTATTTTACCTTGTGAAATGTCCTTCAGTGAATATCTAAGTAAATATTAATGCACTGAACTTATGAATTTCTATTAGGCATTTTGAAACTGAGTGGGATTTTGCTGAGTGTCAAGGGCTCAGTAGACTCATGTTGGTCATTATCATGAATGACTCCTCTTTATAACAGGATGGCAGGTACCTGTAATGTCCTCAGCCATTTCTATTAAAAGTCATAACAGTTTCCCTTTGAATAATATCACTTTAAAATATTTCTTGACGGTGAATATTTCTTATCTTTCAAACATTTTGCTGCTGAGGCGAGGAACTTGGAAATGGTTTTCTTACAGTAAAAATTTACTTAAAAATTAAATATACCCAGGAAAGCAAATTTATTGCATTTCTTTGGAAATAAACACAGAAGCAAATTAAATGTGCTAATGTGCTCCCAACTAGCATATTCATTAAGAGCTACTTTGAATGCAATAATGAACTTCTTGTTTCTGATTGAAGATGGAATTCACAATGATAAATTAGTGTGCGTATCTCCTAAAAGTTGCCAAATTATAGGGCTGAGTGAATACTACTAATAAAATCATTCGCCACCCAATGAAAATGATACATATGAATCTAAAAATCCTGAAAAAATATAATGTATATGAATGTAGATCTTTCTTTGAGAAAATTTCAAGTCAAAATTAATCTTGAACACTAATGTGGCTTCATCTGGTTGATTTGTCTGCTCAAGAGTTTGGGTTTGAGGCATTAGCTTTCCTGTGCTCAGACAAGGGCGACTCCTATTAAAGCTAGAGTAAAATGAGAGACTGTCTTGTTTCAAGTTTATCCCGTGCTGCTGAAAGCCACAGGAATCACAAAGCTTTAGACATGTTAACCAGAATCAACGTGAACCAGTTAGAGTGAACAACTTCAGTGCAGATCATAGCATAAGTGCAACAGCAGATACTGCTGCCTATCAAATTCAACTCTGTTACTGATGGTGGGGACAGACTTAATAGAAGTGGCTGATGAAGATGTTGACAATGATGATGATTATAGTTATTAGTGATTACTTCCATTTCTTAAGTTCTTAATCTAACAGACAATGTGCTATATATATTGTCTTATGTACTTTTACAACCATGTGAAAAATTAATGCTATTCTTATTTTTAGAAGAGGAAACAAAATACATCAAAATTATTTTTATTGAATTCAGTACTTCCGTGCTCATTTAGATCCTCTTTATACCTCCCATAAGATTGAAGGTCCCCTTTTCTCTCCATCTGTCTGCGTGTCTCAATCTGTAGGCTACTCAGGAAGCAACTTTCTATTCTCCAACTTAAATAGCTTGCCAACATTACTTTGGTTCAATATTTTTGGATAATTTCACAGTTGTGTTTTCCTCCTCCCACTCAAACTTCTTCAGAGTTAGAGAATGGCTTCTATTGCTTTTGAATACTCCCAGGACTCTCTGGTACAGTGCTCTGCTTAGAATAGAAACCCAATAAATGTTGTTTTCTAAATTCTTCTGGAAAATGAGATTCCTCTGCCTCCCTTGGTAACACATCCCCAGGCCTATCAGCATTAACTGTCAGGAAATTTGCCCTTGGTTCTTATCTGAATACCCCATGCCATTTCCCCTCTCCACTGACTCTTTCAAACATTCTCTGTGTGATGGCCCTTCATACGCTGGAAAGTTTGTTCTATGTCTTCCTTCAGCTTCTCAAGACAAAAGACAAAATAATGGGCCTTCAAATTATCATTATATATTTAGGTTTTGAAAAATGTAGATGTTTCCCTTTAATTATGATCAAACGAGTTTACAATAGAGGAAACATAAAAAACTAAATAAAATAAAAGCTAAGTTATTTTTCTAGTTCTCTTGTACTTTTCCTTATAAAAAAGTCATGACATAAATTGTATTGTCCAAAATGATTACTTTTGAGGTAGTGACTTTGTTGCAAGCTTTCATGAACTTGGGTTTTTTAAAGTTATATTCATTGATATTTCTTTCTTTTTTTTTGTAGAAATTAGGTTTTGTTTTTCCTCCTACAAATTTTTGATTAAAGGATGGGGGTATTGAATAAATCAGAAAGTGTCAGACTTCTTGTAGCCAGAAAAATTGGTCTTTTAATTTCATTTTAGGGGCAGTTTTCCCTAAGAATAAAAAAATTTTTTTGCTTACAAAGCTGGGTTTTCTCAGGGCAGTAGAGATGTATTGGTGTTTATAGTGAATATGTTTCAGAAGATTCCTTGAACAGACCCAGACCCAAATCTCTGTTTTAAAAGGGTTCTTTTTAGTGTCACATTGCAAAATTAATCTTTCCATTTACTTCACTCCACACTGTTTAATAACTGTTTGACTCCTCATGAAGCACCATGACATGAGCTTTAAATAAAAACTGGATACGGCTAAATTGTGTGCATATTGTGCTAGGATTAAGAAACTAAGTTTGATAGATAATGATGTCCAATTTAATTGCTCCGTGATGCTAAACTGTGAGGTTTTATGTCAATCACCTATCCAGGAAATATAAACTATAAAAGGAAAGTGAGATGTATTTTAGATGCCTAATCTCATAAGCAAAAGATTAGTTCTTCAAGAATGTATAGTTTGCAGACTGTTACTTTAATCTCTTAAAGAGACTCTGGGAGGTAAGGCCATCATACAAATAGGTTTATTTGCTTGAGGATTAGATGGGTTTTCTAGGTGACATGTAAAGAAACCTCTGCAACAAATGGCCAGTCCCTAATATTAAATGAAGGGAAAATAAAACTTTAGTGAGGGAATGGATGTGGGGCATTTAGAGAGTTTTCTGCATATTTAATAGAAAAAGTCAGGTATAGGAGAGAAATTGATTTTGAAATTATTTCTTGCTGAGATTAAATGCTTGTTCTTATCCTTGATGACCAGAAAGTTTTGAACTCAGTTTTGTAATCAGTCATAATAACCATATCAATCAAATTAATCTATTTATTTTTAAAAACATTTTCAAATTGATTTATGAGAGAGAGAGAGAGAGAGAAACATTGTTGAAAGAAAAACATAAATTGGCTGCTTCCTGGATGCCCTCTACTGGGAATCCTGCCCACACCTGGGCATGTGCCCTGACCAGGAATCAAACTGGTGACCTCTCAGTGCACGGGACTATGCTCAGTCAAGCAAGCCATGCCAGCAAGGGCTCATTCTAATTCTTTGATATCTTTATTCTCTGTGCCATAACTTCATATTCTTCAATTATTTTACCTATCCTGTTTTTAAAAATTTATATTTATTGTTACAAGTATTAGAAATGTCTCCCTTTTCCCCCGTTGACCCCTTCTACCCCTTAACCTTCTCAGGCCTTCACCACACTATTGTCTGTGTCCATGGCTTATGCATATATACATATAAGTTTTTTGGTTTATCTCTCCCCACCCTATTTTTATTGTACTATTTTTCTTTGAAGGAGGTAAGATAATTAATAAACGAGAAAATAAAACATTTTCTACAAATAAAGACAATCTATTCATCTAGTCTGAAGGATGACACGGAGTGCTTGGAACTGAATTGCTGAAGTGTATGATTTCACATTTAGTCCAGAGTCTCAGCTTGATGTGCAGCGATTGTACTGTGCAATTCCCATTAATGCTGATTGTCCAATTTAGTGCTTCATTAATGAGCCATACACCACTTGTAAATTTCTGACTTACAGAATCAACTACATTTAAAGTTTATTTTCCTAAAAATGTTTTCACCTGACAAGATGATAATAAATACGTTACATTCTTCCATCCACTTAACCCTTCAACTTTGACTATGGTCAGTTGGCATCCTCTTTTCTTAAATGTATATAACACTGATAGTAATAATATTTATAAAATCAAACATTGTTGTGGTGTTTATTCTGTGCTACATTTAGGTTTTAGCACCATTTATTGATGTCTTATGATGTTCCATGTGCTGTTGCCTCATTGAATCCACATAACACTGTGATGTCGCTACTCTTACTATCCCCATTTTACTGACAGAACAACTAATAAAAGTTAAGTAACTTGCCTAGGGTTACATATCTTGTAAGTATTAAAGCTGGAGTCTAAACATAAGGTCTAGCTTTAGTTTGACTTCTAAAGCTTCATTTTATGGACTAAGTATATATTTATCCTCAGGAAGTGGAAAAGCTTATTAAAGGAACTGATGGGTTAGTCTACAATATCCAAAGAAGTTGCATAGTAGTCAGTCTTTACATAAAACATTTTGCTTTTTTACTTTCTTGATAGAACCCTGAGTAGCTATGCTCACAGTTATTCCATTAGCTCTAAGGCAACATTCTGTGTATTATGTCTTGTTATCAGAAAACTGACATTTTTTAAAAAAATTCATAAGCACTTATGATATTTAGAATAAAATTGAAAATCATAATATTATCATTTGGGTCAATTCACTTTAAGAGTAATTAAAAAGTGGTGAATATGCAAATATCAATAGCAGCTGTGATCAGTCAGTAAATAGAATGAATAAAAACACATAAAAATATTGGTAAGATGTTTGAGAACCTGACTTTGATATGAGAAAAAGACAGAACCATTTCCTGCCTGAAGCCGGAAGAGAAAGCAATTATATCTGGAATGTGCTTTTGCCCAATTCTGCCTGTCAAAATCATGCTCATTTTTCAAAGTCCACATTTTCACAGAAGTCTTGCTAATATCTCTAGTCCTCTACAGTATTTTGTGATTTTTTTTGCCGTTTCCTCTAGAACAGTGCCTTGCATAGAAGTATCCTGTGCATTCCTTTCACATATTCTTTTGTAAATTCTCTGAGGTCAGGGGCTATATCTTCTCAACTTTTGTGCATATTTATAAGCAATCAACAAATATACTCTGATTGGTTGTTGGGTAGCCTCTAGCGGTCCCAAAGATTTTCTACCTTTGCATTGGGTCATTAGTTGAGGAACTTTGAGGAACCAATCTTTAAATCAAATACATTACATGAGATTTAATGATTGGCTAGATCTTAAAATTATCAGAGAAAATGAAAATGAAGCAGCTATCACGTATGGAAAACTTAATAAGGAAAGTTGCCTCACCTTGCAAGGCAAGTTGAATGAGCAAGTTTTCAGCAAATCATTAGAAATCATCCATTGCAAAATGCAGAATAGGAATACTTTCCTGATGAATTAAAGTCTCTTGTCTTTGTAAACAGAAAGCAACTAACTTAAAATATAATCAGTTTTACATCATCTACAAACTCAGAATTATAGCATTTTATGACAAATGAAGGAAAGTAACAGAGACAGATGCAAATGAAAGTCACCTATCTTTGTGGTATATACCATGATGAAAACTGGAGGGTGAGACAACATCAAAAATAACCTATGAACTATTCAAAAGTGAGGGAGACATTATTTACTAGAAATATCTGGACAGGAAAACTATGTTTGAAAGTTCAAATATAATAAAAATTATATATGTTGTTTTACTATTTAACTCCTTTTTTTTATTGAACTCGTTTTGATATTTGTTTAAAAAAAAAAAAACATTCAGATGACCAGTTTGGCTTTCTACAGCTTTTGATATTGTTTGCGGGTGTCTAGATTTAAGGCTTAGGTCCACTATATATATATATATACATACATACAGTATATCCTAATGATCAATGCTCTTTAAGTTAATATCCTGATTTATCAATAATTATTTTGTAGAGATGGATAATGTGGGTGAATTAACAAAATCTGCTTATTCTCTAGTGAACAAATAAGTGCTGAGTTTTTTGAACTTGCAGAGCAGGAGTTAATCTGAGTCTTGCCAGATAGGTTTCTCTAACCTGTAGTGATGTCTGGGGCCTGGAGTAAAATGGGAGGCCAGGCTGATAGATCCCATTTCCTTACATCTCATTTTTTAACTTACTTATGTTGCTATTAGGCTCATGTGGACATGTGAGATTGCAAACTGTGTACTAAATGGATAAAGTCACCTAAGGCTGCTTCCCACTATATAGCACTGTGGTAAATTGTGTTATTGTTTCCAATTATTTCCTCACCACTTCTTTAAAAGGATTATACCTCTCAGCTCTACTGACATCAATCTTGGCCATGTGAATTTGTTTGATTGTTGAAAGTTTAGCCATTGCTTGGTTCTGTTGTTTCTTTCCCTCTGCCATAAAATGGCATGTGTTAGGCAGTTGCTCTTTCATCCTGGATCCCAGAACAAAGCCACAATAGTTTTGCTTAGGTAATCTGATTGATCTTATAAACACAGAAATTTGGGAGTTGTTTGTTCCTGTAGCTTAAAGTAATAAATGTTGGTTAATATTAAAATTAAATTTATTCCTATAAAATTAATTTGCCATTTACTATAATCTCTTCTGATTTCAAAAATTCTTTATACCTTCTGTATTTGCTGTTAATTTTCAAAATGTGTCACCTGCAAGATATAGTTTATCGACAAGGAGGTCTTTCAGGCATTCATTCTTAGATTTTATGTTGGACAACAGCTTTACTTGAATTGAGATCTTGCTAATTTGGAAACCACAGCCTTACCAGCTCCTAGATCGGTAAGGAGAAAAGACATAGAAAGTGGTAACTCCTTTGGTGGAAATGTAGGAATGATGATGACTAGGGTGAGATTACCAGTCATACTAGAGAAGAATTAGGCTTTGCCATTGCTGAGAGGACAGGTGAAGCACCAAAGCAGTGAGGGTCAGCTTTGGGAAAAGCTGTGATGACAGCCCTCACTCCTAGAGAAGCTCTGTGTGCTGCATTAAATTATGCAGGAAATTGAGGACAGACATCTCTGGAAGAGGGAATAAATCCCTGACCTGCCCCCTTTACTGCTGAGCTGTGAACACTGCTTACCGGAGCAGTAACCTCTGGCAGATTAAGGCAGAAACTTTTGGAATTCTCTTACTACTATTTAGTGCATGCGTGGAGAGCTGGCAGTCAGTGAATATCCTGGAAAATACACAGGCCACAGCCAGAAGATGAGGATAACTCTCCTCCATGTTAGTGAGGAATAGTGAGACTGGACATGCCATGCACGGGTGCTTCTAGCAGAGAGTACAAAAATAGCAGGATGTATTGCAAAAGATACTAGAAAACTTTCATCGCATTGTCTCCATGTCCAGAAGCATTCCTGATCCGGGCATGTAGACTCTTCATGGGATCTTGAGTTTTAGGATTCTATATTTTATCTTATTGTAACTAAATGATCATCATGAAATTATCTTGTGTTTTAATATGTTTTGTTTTTGTTACATATAACAAGTTTGGGATTAGATTCCAAATTAAGAGATTTGTTAATGAACAAATGATTCCAGAAGTTCTCACACACCACACACACCTAAACCAACCTTTAACCTTTTTGCCAAGAATATCTTTTACTAAAGAGGTACACTTAATTTCCAGAATTCTTTGATGAGATCATTTATAGTACTGAGACCCCACACAATGATATACCAGTGTCTCTGGGAATCACATAGAATTAACAGAAGACCAAAATTTAAGTCAGTAGCAGAAGACCTGGAATTTAAGTCAAGCATTTATGTCAAATTAATAACTGACAGTTGACCTCGATTACAATAGAAGTGTTCTTTCATCCTCTTTTTTGTGTGTCTCCCTAGCTCCCCCCCACCACCAAAAAGTCAGAAACTCTGCACCACTGCCTTCTGCTTAGAACCTCTGTCTCTGCTACTGAGAAATCAGTATGTCAGTAGAAAGGAGAAAAAGTTGCTGAGATTTTTGGGTCAGCTCAATGCACTTCTCTTCAATTGGGGATCTCAGCACAGTTTGTCTTGCCTGCCTATCTGCTCAGTGGTGCCAAAGAGCTGTTTAGATTTTGTTTTGTATTTTATTCAGCTTTTATAGTTGCTCTCAGTGGAAGAATTGGTTGGATAGGTCATAGTTAGAACTAGAAGTTCTGTTTAACTATTTTATCTGTTTTGAAGTGCAAACTAATATTTCCATTTTGAAAGTAAGTTATTCTATTTAACACAGTGCTTATTTGTTTGATCTCCATTCTTCAAGCCATACTAACCACATTTGATAATCTTGGTTATCTTAGTTCTCCTAAATAGATGAGAAATTCCTCCATTTTATTAAATATATGACATTTCTCTGCTTAGGATGACCCAATATTATGTGTGTTCTTTTTTATGTTCTTGGTTTGGGTGGAATATTTTTTTAGGGTTAGGTATCTATATATATAAAAGCCTAAGCGACCGAATGACTGAACGACCAGAACAACTGGAATGACCAGTCAACCAGTCATTATGACATGCACTGACCACCAGAGGGCAGACATTCAATGCAGGAGCTGCCCCCTGATGGTCAGTGTGTTCCCACAGCCAACCTCCTGCAGCCGGCCAACTTCCTGTGGTCCCTTCCCCCGTCCAGCCAGCCCCCCTGATGGCCCCAATGGGGGTCCGGCTGGCCAACCTCCCGTGACCCCTCCACCCCCCCTCCCCCACTGGCCCACTTCTCATGGCCCCTCCCCTGTCCAGCCAACATCCCACGGCCCCTCCCCCTGGCCAGATGGCCTGGCTGGCCAGTGGGGGGAGGGGCCTCAGGAGGTTGGCCACTGGTCCTTATGGGGACTGGGCAAGTCAGCCTGCCCCAATAAGCCCCCATCGCCGGCCAGGCCAAGGAACCCCACCTGTGCATGAATTTGTGCACCGGGCCTCTAGTAAACTATACAATTAACTTAAGAGCAAATATAATTTTTCACTGAAACTTATCCTTAAATCTTAATTAGGTACCTTAAATATACTTGTATTAGTCCTTGTATCTTGTATAAATGTGTTTTTCTCTATTTTAATTGATTATAATTAGCCTTTACATTAATAGTTTGCTCTATAGATAGAGGTGTGCTTTATTTGTTGTTTTAAGCTTTACCATAATGCTCTTGATCAGATGATGAAAGTATAAGGTAAAAAATTTTAAAGTTATAAAACAAATAAAGTGAAGGATAACTCCTTTCACTATTGTTCTACCAACCTCTGTTTCTTACCTAGGAGACAATCACTCTTACTTGTGTTTAATGTATCCTTTCAGAGAATACAACATTTGTACCATTTAAAAAATATTAAATGTACATTTTGGTATGTATACACATTGTTCATCAATTTGCTTTGCTTTTACTCTTAACAAGATATCTTGGAGAAAGTTTTATATTGGTACATAGATGTGTTTGCCTTATTCATTTTAACTGCTGCATGATATCTCATTTATACATATATGTGTATATATGTATATATCTGTGTATACATATTTGAATAAATTCAGTATATATATATATACTCACATGCAAACTGAATTTATTCAAGTAGCTTTTTATTGTGTTCAGATTGTTCTTAATTTGTGATTATTAAATACTGCAATAAATATTCTTGAATGTACATTTTTGTGAGCATATTAAAAGATACTTATAAAAGTAATTTATGTAGGTTAAATTGTTGGGTCAAATGTTATGTGTGTTCATTCATTCTATTTTTTATGGGGTCTTTAATTAGTTTCTCAGAGTTGAAGTGCTTGATATATTTGCTTAAGTACTGAACATTATAAAGCTTATATCAAATTTTCCCTCTAAGCTTGTAATAAGGAAGTCTGTTTGATTGAGGCTTCTTTAAAAAAATTAGCAAATGCCTAAACCGGTTTGGCTCAGTGGATAGAGCATCGGTCTGTGGACTCAAGGGTCCCGGGTTTGATTCCGGGCAGGGGCATGTACATTGGTTGCGGGCACATCACCGGTAGGGGGTGTGCAGGAGGCAGCTGATCGATGTTTCTCTCTCATCGATGTTTCTAGCTCTCTATCCCTCTCCCTTCCTCTCTGTAAAAAATCAATAAAAAAATTAGCAAATCACATGGAACCTATATTTTTTGTTCAACCTTAAAACACTATAAGAAAAATGGTTGCCAAAAAAGTAATTTTATTTATTTTGTTGTTCTTTTAAAAAATAATTATCTTATTTTTTATATACTTTAAGCTAAAATTAATTGTGTAAGCTAATCATGTCTAACAGGCAACCCTGTTATCTTCTAATAAAGTCTATACCACCAATACTTTACAGAACTAGTCTATATAACCAAGACTATTCAATTTTGATGAAAATAAACTTTTATTGGGTACAAATTGGAAAAAAAAATAATTAATTAGTGATTGGAAGCACAGCTAAAAAGAAAATTGTCCTGCAGATCAGAATACCTCACCAAAAATTGGGGACAATTTATTTTCAAATTCTGTCCTAGACAGAAATCCAATCAAGAAATGCACACTTATTTAGAGCCCTCTGTTAGCCTTTTAGCTTTCAATTGCACAACAGCCTACAGATAAGTGACTGACTGCCTTTTTTATGGTGTTAAAACGCTATAGTCCTCTAAAAAGCACAAACATACCCAAGGGGAGAAAAAGGAGCAAGAAGGGAGTTGGCTATTTGCTACCCAACAGTTAATGCTGGGATTTCTCTATCATAAGGAATTCCTATCTCTTCACTTAAATAAGAGAGTCACCATGTGTCTGTGTACTCTCAGTCACACAGTGACTTTCCTTATTATTTTCATTCACATTTTTCTGAATATTCATTCATTCAGCAAACAATACAGTATTTATCAGTATTTATTGTGAGGCAATTCTTTGCCACACTCTGCCAGTTGATGGGCATGTGGCTAATGATGAAGAGGAAGGACAGTTGCTGCCTTCAGAAAGCTACCTTCTGAAGAAGTCAGAGACTTAAACAAAGAAATATGATACAATATGATGAGTTATGAGAGAAGAATCCGAGTGTACTATAAAATTGTATAAGGGCATCCAGGAATTAAGTGGAGGAAGCTTCCCAGAGGAACAAGGGGAGCTCTAAGAGTAAAATGAAGAGTTGAAAGAAAATAATATTCTAAGGAATTCTAACCCTATCTTTTCCTGCTCTAACTGCATGCAAAGGCCTGCACACCTTGAGATTTCCAGAGATCTGCCGTATTTTATTCTCCTCACAGTATCAGTGAGTCTATCATACCAATTACTAGATGTCCTGCTCAGATAGAAAAATGGTCACAATTCTTCACCCTTCCCAATAAGTAATGCTCTTTGCATGTGAATTTGAAGCTCTTCCCCCACTTCCTGAATTAGGGGTGACCTGCTCTGGCAACTCATTGTGGTAGGAGAAAAGGTGTGCTAGTTCCAAGTCCATGATTCCATTTTCTTGGAACCCTGCCTCCGGCATGAGATCAAGCCTGGGCTAGCCTCCTGGAGAGTGAGAGATCATGTGGAGCAGAGCTAGGCCAGCCTAGTTGTCCCAGCCAAGGCCCGAGGCATGTGAGTGAGCCCAGCTGAGATCACTGGCCCATGATAGCTTGATCTAGCATCATGGGGAATGGGAAATAATAATTTCCTATGATGCTGGGTCAAACTGTAAAAAAAAAAAAAGTAGATATTGTGTTAAGACATTAAATTTTAAAATGGTTTATACAGCCACAGTTAACACTGGAGGATGGTTATGCAGATAAGTAAAATAGCGCACACAGAATATTCCACCTATGACTACCGTATAGTAAATAATAAAATTATTATCATTTTTGAATCCTCACCTAAGGACATTTTCATTGAATTTGAGACAGAAGAGGGGGTGGGGAGAGAGAGAGAGAGAGAAAGAGAGAGAGAAATATTTGGTTGCCTCCCATATAGGGAACCCACAGCGTAGGTATGTGCCCTGACTGGGAATAGAACCCTGACTGTTTGGTGTACGGGACAATGCTCCAATCAACTGAGCCACACTGGGCAGGGCTGAAAATCATTATTTTTAAAGATGAAGTTAGAATCTGGGAGTTAGTTTTCTTTTCTTGGCTTGAATGTACATAAAACACTCTGGGAAAAATATTCTACTATATGGCTCAGTATTCTTGATCTGAAAGACAGTTTTTCCAAGAGATTTTTATTATTAAGGTAACTAGAGGCCCGGTGCATGAAATTCGTGCATGGGGGGGGGGGTGGTTGTCCCTCAGCCCAGCCTGCACCCTCTCCAATCTGGGATGCCTCGAGGGATGTCCAACTGCCCACTGGGTTCGGGCCTGAATGGGCAGTCGGACATCCCTCTCACAATCCAGGACTGCTGGCTCCCAACTGCTCGCCTGCCTGCCTTTCTGATTGCCCCTAACCGCTTCTGCCTGCCAGCCTGATCACCCCCTAAACACTCCCCTGCCAGCTTGATTGATGTCTAATTGCTTCCCTGCCAGCCTGTTTGCCCCCAACTTCCCTCCTCTGCCAGCCTGGTCACTCCTAACTGCCCTTCCCTGCAAGGTTGATCGCCTCCAACTTCCCTTCCTTGCAGGCCTGGTCCCTCCCAACTGCCCTCCCCTGCTGGCCATCTTGTGGTGGCCATCTTGTGTCCACATGGGGGCAGGATCTTTGACCATATGGGGGCAGCCATCTTGTGTGTTCGAGTGATGGTCAATCTGCATATTACTCTTTTATTAGATAGGATAGAGGCCTGGTGCATAGGAGGGGGCCAGCTGGTTTGCCCTGAAGGGTGTCCCGGATCAGGGTGGGGGTACCCTTGGGATATGGGGAGGCCTGGGCGAGGGGCCTGTGGTGGTTTGCAGGCCGGCCACGCCCTCCGGCAAACTAAATGGAGGACCTGGTATCTGGGACTTATTTTCCTTCTACAATTGAAACTTTGTAGCGTGGAGCAGAGCCAAGCCTTCTGCTCGCTCCTTGGCAGCAACCATTTCTGTTGGGATTTATGTATCTTCTATAATTGAAACTTTGTAGCCTTAAGCGGAGGCCTGGGCTGGCCAGGGTGTGCAAAAAGCTTGGCTTCCTCCATCGCCGGGGAAACCCAAGCCTCCCTCCTGCTCTCTCTGTGGCTGCAGCCATCTTGGTTGGGTTAATTTGCATACTTGCTCCTGATTGGCTTGTGGGCGTGACTTGAGCAACGTGATGGTTAATTTGCATATTACTCTTTTATTAGATAGGACTAGTGGCCCAGTGCACAAAATTCATGCACATTAAAAGGGAATTAATTAGAGAAAATATTTTAATATTGCTATTTGCCCTTTCTCTATAGTACAAGTGTCAGAGACAAAAGAAAATTAGTAAAATGTATATGAAAATCTTCCTCCTGTCAGAGTCTGGGGCACGCTGCACGACCCAGAGTAAAATCATTGCTCACCTGCATGCACCTCAAAATTGCACAAGACCCAGACCTGGCCGGCAACACCCCCATCAAGGCCTGCCAAGTTGAGGGCATGGCCTGAGGTCCCCTGTCAAGCCCCGCTGGGCCGGGGTCGCAGCCTCAGGTCTCCCAGTCTGTCTCTGGGGCAGGGGGGTACGGCCTGAGGTCCCCCGGCCTGGTGCCAGGGCGGGAGGCATGTCCTGAGGTCCCCCGTCAAGCCCTGCTCGGCGGGGGGGGGGGGGGGGGTGCAGCCTCAGGTCCTCTGCCTCCACCCAGTGCCACACAGCCTCAGGTCCCTGCTGATCACTCATTACGGCTCATTATGGGAACCCTGCCTCTGCTGTGGGTGCAGCCATATTGTGACGGTGTGATGGAGTGAGGGTCAATTTGCATATTACCTCTTTATTATATAAGACACTACTTAATAATAAAAACACTATAATTGTGTGATCCTCAGCTTGAAGTCCACAATGAGGATCCTGGAGTGAAATGAATCATGTGCCTCAAGGCTGGAATGGTCACTGTCCTTTATTATGTCCTTATTGGCTGGAGTTTGCTACCATTACCAATCTTTCTGCTTGACATTGCCAATGAAGCTGGTTGTGAACATAACCAACTTTTCTTAAGCTTGAAAAGGTCTCATAACCTCACAGGTGCCCCCTTACTGATTAGCCAAGCCATCCACAGGTTTATGCATTGCCATGAGTACCCCTGGATTCTAAATGTAAACCTACATAACATATCACATCTTTCTATGGCTGACTGTCCTGAAATATTGGAATTCAGAAGAAGAGGCCAGTTTCTACTCAGTCTGAAGTACCAACAGGAGCCTGAACTGTGTCCTAGGGGAAGAGCAGCAGTTGGCTTTTTAAGCTCCTTTAAATAATTTAGTGATAGCATCTGCTGCTAGCTTTGAGTCTTTGCTTGGCTTTCGTAAATTGCATGCAATTTAATTACCTTTTACTTTATCCTAATAGCTACTCCCCAGTTTCTTTTTTGTTTGTTTGTTTGTTTGTTTTTTGTACCAGAGAATAATAATGAATCTTTTCTATTTCAAGTTTAATGCTGGAACAATCTTTTGAGATCTAGAAATTGGAATATTCATTAGAGTTCTTCTGAAAAACTTATTTTCTTTAGTAGACATAAGAATTATCATGGTAAGTCATTAATTCATCAAATATTTGTTGAGTGTTATACAATGGGTATTGTATAATGTCTTAGTTTGGGTTCTCCCAGAAGCAGACCCTGATATAAGGGTTTGAGGGCAAGTGTTTTATTCCAGGAACACAAGATGGGTGGCACTTAATCATCTGGGAAAGTCTGAAAAAAGGAATAAAACCCAAACCTCAGGATCATTTTAATTAAAGGGCGAAGAAGCTGGAATATTTATGCTCAACTCCAGTGTCATTGTCTGAAGGCTATTGTGAAATGCAGGGAAGTGTGACTTTTGCATGGGCAGAGTGACTTTCCAAGAATTCGGAAGTAATTCCTCGGGTATAAATTGCAGGTGCTATCAATTGGAACTGTGTCCCGGAACACAGGCAGCGATGAGAGAGAGGGGTGGAGCCCCAACAGCATCTGCTACAAGCACTTTACATTTATTATCTCTTTGATCCTTGTAATTCTACAAGGAAAACTTCATTATTTCTATTTGTTCAAAGAGAAAACACTGAGGGAGGTTTAGAACGGTTGTAGAATTTGCCTACGGCTATAAACTAATAAGGGGCAAAGTCAGGATTTAGACCCAAGACTGGTATCATAATATCTTGAGAAAGTAATGACTTCCCAAATGTCACACAGCTGCTATTTAACAGAGATCCCCTATGACCCAGGTCCCCTGACATGCAGCCTACCCCCTTTCCATAGCCATATGTGGTCATTCTCATTCCCTGCACACCTCCACCTCTAACTCTGTGCCCGGGAAGTTTGATCCCTGAGTTAGTTCTTATCTGTTCTCATTCAAGGATGCTACTACTCTGTTTAAATGCCCTGGCAATCAGTAAGGGCAAATCTGAAACTTTTTCTTTCCACTTGTCAAGTACCTTGTTAGCAAGTTCAGTATTTCTTTTGGAGACATCCCTTCTGACTGAAGATGCTTTATTGGCCTTATTGATAATTTTATTCCCTTGAAATTGCTTTCTTTGCACCCACAACAGGGTCTTTTTACATGTTGTTCCCTCTTCCTGAATGTTCTCTCTCCTTGTGACCTAGCTGATTCCCAGGCCTTCTTTTGATTTTAAGTGTCATTTCTCAAAAAGTCATCCTGACCTTCCTAACTACATTAAATTGAAGTACCTAGTGGTTTTTCTTTATAGCATTCTTTGTAGTTACAATTTAACTTTCATTCCTCTGAGGACTCCATCAAAGCCTGACAACTACCAAGAGAGGGACCATGTCAGTTTTTGTTTATGACTGTATCCTCCTCACCTAACGTATAAAAGGTGCTCAGTAAATATTGTTGAACAAATGGATGGATGAATGAAAGCATTTTCATCACAAAGTACCTAGGGTGTATGTAATGTTTTGTACTTCATTTACTAGGAAATAACCTTGGATCCTGCTTTAGTACAGACTTAACTCACAGCTTAAGCTTAACACTTAAAAAAGTCAGCCTTTCCCATGCCAGTATACCCCTGTAATGTCCCCAAATCACTCCAGGATGCATTAGGCTATGTAGGCAACAAACCAAAGTGAATCAGTTAAAATGTAACAGGATGGATACTCTGCCTATTTAAATTGAATTGTACATAAAAATAGCAACATGCACATAAGGAAAAAAGTATTATCGCACAGTACACACATCAATTAGCAGTAAAACCAATAACCTCCATTCTCTGAAATGCTCATACCCAGGCTTGAGGCTACAAAGTTACTCTCTAGAACATCATGGTGTGCTGAGGCACACTGGTGTGCCACAAGAATTTTTAAAACACGCAATACCTGACTATTTAGTCAGGGGCACTGATCTCTTTTCCCTTAGATTGACAAATAATAAAATGACAACAGCCAACACAACAATAGCCGTCCAGTATGAATAAGTCAAAAATATACCTATTTTTTTTGTCAGATAGGCAAATAATATAATATGTTTTTGGTGTGCTGGAGAATTTTAGTCATTAGTTTATGTGTGCCATGAGATGAAGTAGGTTAAGAATCACTGTCCTGCATGCACCAGTTGAAGTTTTGTCCCACCAAGAGTCATTGGGCTTACCCTTAGCCTATTCTTGACCCTTACTTGCACTTGCACATTTTATCATCATGTAAACCATTGAAATATGAGCTTAACAACAACAACAAAATGTGTTGTTGCCTTAAACACTAAGTTGAATGCTTTACAAATACTCAACAAAGTCCAGCTGGCTGAATTAAAGAAAAATTAAATTAATTACTAGCAAGATGATTATAAAAGAAGAAAAATATAATCACAAATCTAGATGGCCTCTGACTATCACAAGTTTCCTCAAGAAACAGAAACTGGAATGAAGGGAGGATGTACTTTGGTGTAACTTATTCTAAAGTCATGAGGCAAAATTCCATTAGTAGCTGCGTATTTCATTTCCTTTAAGTGTAAAATGAGAAGAGTAAAATCCAACAGAGTTTTAAAGGTTAGATATAGTAATGTTTATTAAGTGTATTGCCCAGTTTCTGGCTCGTAGCAAGTAATTAGTTTATTTTGTCTCCTGTTTTGTGTGAAAGCACTTTGTAAATGCTGGTGCTGTGCAAATGTCCGTTGTTCCAAGGGGCCAGGAAGACAGCAGCCGGGAGGACAGGCTGATTTTAAAAGCCTGGCGATGGATCCAATGGGAGGTCTACTGGTAGATCTGGGGTCATTTGTGAATGTTCTCCAGTATCTGAGCTGAAACTACATAAGGAAAGAAGTTGAGTTAGGCCCAAGCCTGCAGAAAGTTGCTTTTTTCTTTCATTGAGGAGCCAAACTCAGAACGGAGAAGCTGATGGAAAACGGGCGTGGTCACTATCACCAGCCGGAGCAAATGGTTTCTGCCCTGCTGGGTGGCTTCTCGGTAAAGACTGTAGACAGGAAAGTCTTTATTTGGAAGATGAAGTGCAACACACAACCTTTGATTAAAAAAAAAAAAAAAAAGTAGGGGAGCCCTGGCTGGTGTGGCTCAGCTGGTTGGGCATTGTCAGGTGCACAGGAGGTTGCCAGTTCTATTCCGGTTAGGGCACATGCCCCAGTTTCCGGTTCCATCCCCAGTAGGGAGCATGGAGGAGGCAGCTGAAGGATGTGTCTCTCTCATATCAATACTTCTCTCTCCCTCTCCCTTATTTGCTCTCAAAAAATAAAATAAAGCAGTGGAAAAGGCTGGTGATGCATCAGATGAGATAACACTCTACAAGCACAAGGGAAAACTTAAAAGGAAAGGATTTGAAAGTAAATTTAACAAATTCTTATGGGTCAAGGGCTTATTCCTAAGTACGGATTGCAGACTGGAGAGTTTCACTCTTTGCAAACCTACTTATTTCCAGATTCTCAATGGGGAACAGAGCCTACCCACTCTTCCTGCTAAGAGCATTTAAGCATTCAGAGGAAACAATGTTCTGGCATGAACTTCAGCAAGTGTAACTTCTGGAGTATGGCAAGCAGGCAGCACTGGGGACTGACATTTCTGCATAATGTCTATTATGCAACATCAACCATTTAAAAAAACTGCCAACAGGATTGTCTCCGAGGAGAGTACAGACTGTGGGCAGAACAATGACACTTTGATAGTTGTGCCTGGTTTGTCAGCACAGTGAAGAGGTTAAAGTCTGCAAATGCATAAATATGAACAAGTCAGCTCACTCTGGTTGTCTGCTATGCAGTGTGAGAGGAGTGTAGGGAGGAGGGGATACATACCATAAGCAGCCTTATTTGAAAAATTACTTTTGTATCTGGTTGATGTAAAACTTTTCTTGAGGATTTTTCTTAATAAAATCACTGTCTTAGTTCTGGCTGCCATAACAAATTAATTACCATAGATTAGGTGATATATAAGAGAATAAATAAGAGAATATCTTTCCCACAGTTCTGGAGGTCAGGATGCCATCTTGGTCAGGGTCTGGTGAAAACCCTCCTTCAGGTTGCGCACTGCGGCGTTCTGTCCTTGTGTGGTGGAAAGTGCAGAGAGCGAGAGCACGTTCTTAGCCTTTTCTGAAAAGGGCACTAATCACTTTCATGAGGGCTCTACCCTCATGACCTATTCAGCTCCCAAAGTCTTAACATCCTAATATCATTGCACTGAGGCTTAGGATTTTAATATATGAATTTTGGAGTGACACATTCAGTCCACAATAATCAGAATTTTAGTAGAAAGTAGTGAGAAAAAAATATTTGAAAGGAAAAAAAAATATTCCAAGGGAATTCTCATCGTAAGCATGTTTTGCACTTTCCTCTTCTTGTTGCCTCCGCACTGAATTCCCTGCTGCTCTGTGAGGACTTTCTGAGGGCAGGACGTGCCTGACTTACCCATTTATAGTCAGCGCCCACCAAGGTCCGCAGCACACCCTGGCTCCGAAACGCAAAAAGGAAAAATAATAGTTAAAAAACCAAAGTACTCATAATGAGGAAAAGCTCAACCAACAAAGGAATTGTGTGCAAAATTTGTGCTTGTAAATCAGTTGATTAGAAAACACACCATTCCGAACACCAGTTTTTTGTCAATTATATCCTCTCCAGTCTGTGGCTTCTCCTGTAACACAGTAGCTTGCAGAAATGCTGGTAACAAAAGTTAATTTGGTTCTCTGTTTGGCACCCAGTGTACCTCTAACTGAAGGACTGGTGGCAGAGAGCTAAGTTCTGTTACCTGCTATCAAGAATCATGCAGTTCAGGAGCCAGAAGGAGTAAGTAAGAGAAAGACTATTTTTCCCATCTTTCTAACATCTAGTCTGATCTTAAGGCAAGATTTTGGAGTACATGAAATGTCTTTGGCACTGTCTCCTTTGCTTGTTACACCTAGTCTGCCTAATTGCAAATAACTTTCATTTCTCTGCATATTTATTGTCTTCTTTTCATATTTCAAAATTATCAATCCATAATACCCTCTCTTCTGATCTGATTCTCATCCATAAATAACAGAGACCTTGAACCAACCAAGACATGTTTGCACATTTAGATTCTTAACTCAAATGAGTCTCCGATTAGTAGAATTTTAAACCATGAGATCAAATGAAAATTGTGTGTGTGTGTGTGTGTGTGTGTGTGTGTGTGTGTGTGTGTGTGTGTTATATTGAGCAGAAGAATTCAGGATGTAGTCAAGCCATCCTAGCCTAGAATATTGTCCAAAATTTCATTTTCCTAAGGTGTTTCTGATTTTCTAATATTCCATTTTTCATTAATAATTTAACAAATATTTAAGTGCTCAATGTTTGTTAAAATATTTACCTTCCCTCTACAAATTCTGAAACTACAAATTCTCTGAACACTCTATGTTGTTGTTGTTTTGTTTGTTTTGTTTTTTTGCAATCATTTTCAAAAGCAAGAAAAAAATGTCTGTGTGTCTGAAAATTGGACAGCTGGCTTTGGCAGTCATTTTTGTAAGTGATTCATTTCTATATCCAATATTAGTCATTAGGGAACACTTATAAACATAATTTTTGAAAGAAAATTGTCTACCTTTGAGTTCATATCTAAAGTAACCAGATTTTAAAATGCAACAGCAGGATACAAGGGACAAGGCAGATGTAGTTATTGGGAAATGTGCAGAGTCATGATAGGTGTCCATGAATGAGGAGGTGGGGCTTTATCCTAGGAAGGTAGGTGGTGCAGGAGAGAGGCACCCAACATGGCCAAAGGGAAGAGAAAAGCGGTGACAGTTTATAGGTAAAGTTAAAAAAAATCTAAGGATTATTATTTAAAAGCTAAATTTGACTCCATTTAACAGGAAAACATGAGTGTGTGTGTGTGTGTGTGTGTGTGAGTGTGAGAGAGAGAGAGAGAGAGAGAGAGAGAGAGAGAGAGAGATTGAGAGATAGCTTTTATTTTATATCTGTGGAATGTGGCTTACACTCATACCTGTGAGAAGTGGAATGGCACTGTGTAGTGGTTTTCAATGTATGGTCTCCTGAACACCCCTGAAATTGTTTTTTGTGGGTCCATGCATTCAAAACTATTTTTATAGCAATAGTTGATGGTTATTTAGCATCCTGTTAGTATTTAGTATTATATGTGTCGACATTTGCACTGGTGGTGCAAAAACAATGGGAGGTGAAATTGATGGTGCCTTAGCACAAATCATGTCAGGGGCACCAAGCAGTACTAGGTGTTATACTCTTCACAAAAAGTACCAGTTTTGCTTAAGATTGACCTTGAAGTAGCAGTGAAAAAATTATTAAATTGATCAAATATTGACCCTTGAATACATGTCGTTTTAATATTCTATGTGAAAAAATGGCAAGTTTGCATAAAAGTACTTCTGCATGCTGAAATATAGTGGTTGTCTCGAGAAAAGTACTTGCACCATTGTTTGAGTTGCTAGTTGAACTAGTAACTATTGTTGTTTTTTTCCCATAGAAGGCAATGTTTACTTTAGAGAACTATTGGCAGACGAATAATGGTTATTCAGACTTATATTTGGCTATAATTTTTTTTTTTTTTTTTTTTTTTTTTTTAAATTTCTTTATTGATTAAGGTGTCACATATTTGTCTTCATCCCCCCATTCCCATCCCACACCCCTCCCCACGGATGCCCCAACCCCCTGTTGAACTTAACCGTTGGATAGGCTTATATGCATGCATACAGGTCCTTTGGTTGAACTCTCCCCCTCCCCCCACCCTCCCCCTCCCCTCCCCTATCCTCCCTCTGAGGCCCGATAGTCCGATCGATGCCTCCTTGCTTCTGGTTCTGTTCTTGTTCCTCAGTCTATGTTGTTCATCATTTCCCCTAGATGAGCGAGATCATATGTCACTAGATATATACTAATAAGCACTGAATGTGAGACGAGCAATAATAGTTATGCTGACAGGCAAATGAATCAGTCTGTAGCGAGCTTCCCCCTGGACCAACAGTTCTTTTGAGACTCAATTTCAATGTCCAGTAGTTCCTTATGTGTACATGTCAGCACTGACCCCCCAGCTCTGGATGGTGGACAAATGGCGGTAACGGAGGTCCGACTCCCTCTGGTTTGGTCTCGGCCGAACCCAGGGGCACGGCGTCACCCGGACTAAGGGGCACGTGGCCTCACCCATACCCAAGGGGCGCGTGGTCTCACCCGGGCCTGGGACCCAGCCTCACCCGGATGGATCCAGGGGCACACGGCCTCACCCGGACCCAGGCTCTGGCTTCACCCGGACCCAGGGACACTTGGCCTCTCCCAGACCCAGGGCCACTTGGGCTCACCCGGGCCTAGGTGCACGAGGCCTCATCTGGATCCAGGAACACATGGTCTCACCTGGACCCAGGGACGCTTGGCCTCTCCCAAACCCAGGGCCACTTGGGCTCATCCGGACCTAGGTGCACGAGGCCTCATCTGGATCCAGGGACACATGGTCGCACCCGGACCCAGGGACGCTTGGCCTCTCCCAGACCCAGGGCCACTTGGGCTCACCCGGACCTAGGTGCACGAGGCCTCATCTGGATCCAGGGACACATGGTCTCACCCGGACCCAGGGACGCTTGGCCTCTCCCAGACCCAGGGCCACTTGGGCTCACCCGGGCCTAGGTGCACGAGGCCTCACCCGGATCCAGGGACACATGGTCGCACCCGGACCCAGGGACGCTTGGCCTCTCCCAGACCCAGGGCCACTTGGGCTCACCCGGACCTAGGTGCACGAGGCCTCATCCGGATCCAGGGACACATGGTCGCACCCGGACCCAGGGACGCTTGGCCTCTCCCAGACCCAGGGCCATTTGGGCTCACCCGGGCCTAGGTGCACGAGGCCTAATCTGGATCCAGGGACACATGGTCTCACCCGGACCCAGGGACGCTTGGCCTCTCCCAGACCCAGGGCCACTTGGGCTCACCCGGGCCTAGGTGCACGAGGCCTCCCCGGATCCAGGGACACATGGTCTCACCCGGACACAGGGACGCTTGGCCTCTCCTAGACCCAGGGCCACTTGGGCTCACCCGGGCCTAGGTGCACGAGGCCTCACCCGGATCCAGGGACGCATGGTCTCACCCGGACCCAGGGACACTTGGCCTCTCCCAGACCCAGGGCCACTTGGGCTCACCCGGGCCTAGGTGCACGAGGCCTCACCCGGATCCAGGGACACATGGTCGCACCCGGACCCAGGGACGCTTGGCCTCTCCCAGACCCAGGGCCACTTGGGCTCACCCGGACCTAGGTGCACGAGGCCTCATCCGGATCCAGGGACACATGGTCGCACCCGGACCCAGAGACGCTTGGCCTCTCCCAGACCCAGGGCCACTTGGGCTCACCCGGGCCTAGGTGCACGAGGCCTCATCTGGATCCAGGGACACATGGTCTCACCCGGACCCAGGGATGCTTGGCCTCTCCCAGACCCAGGGCCACTTGGGCTCACCCGGGCCTAGGTGCACGAGGCCTCACCCGGATCCAGGGACACATGGTCTCACCCGGACACAGGGACGCTTGGCCTCTCCTAGACCCAGGGCCACTTGGGCTCACCCGGGCCTAGGTGCACGAGGCCTCACCGGATCCAGGGACGCATGGTCTCACCCGGACCCAGGGACACTTGGCCTCTCCCAGACCCAGGGCCACTTGGGCTCACCCGGGCCTAGGTGCACGAGGCCTCACCCGGATCCAGGGACACATGGTCGCACCCGGACCCAGGGACGCTTGGCCTCTCCCAGACCCAGGGCCACTTGGGCTCACCCGGACCTAGGTGCACGAGGCCTCATCCGGATCCAGGGACACATGGTCGCACCCGGACCCAGAGACGCTTGGCCTCTCCCAGACCCAGGGCCACTTGGGCTCACCCGGGCCTAGGTGCACGAGGCCTCATCTGGATCCAGGGACACATGGTCTCACCTGGACCCAGGGATGCTTGGCCTCTCCCAGACCCAGGGCCACTTGGGCTCACCCGGGCCTAGGTGCACGAGGCCTCACCCGGATCCAGGGACACATGGTCTCACCCGGACACAGGGACGCTTGGCCTCTCCTAGACCCAGGGCCACTTGGGCTCACCCGGGCCTAGGTGCACGAGGCCTCACCCGGATCCAGGGACGCATGGTCTCACCCGGACCCAGGGACACTTGGCCTCTCCCAGACCCAGGGCCACTTGGGCTCACCCGGGCCTAGGTGCACGAGGCCTCATCCGGATCCAGGGACGCATGGTCTCACCCGGACCCAGGGACGCTTGGCCTCTCCCAGACCCAGGGCCACTTGGGCTCACCCGGGCCTAGGTGCACGAGGCCTCACCCGGATCCAGGGACACATGGTCTCACCCGGACCCAGGGACGCTTGGCCTCTCCCAGACCCAGGGCCACTTGGGCTCACCCGGGCCTAGGTGCACGAGGCCACATCCGGATCCAGGGACGCATGGTCTCACCCGGACCCAGGGACGCTTGGCCTCTCCCAGACCCAGGGCCACTTGGGCTCACTCGGGCCTAGGTGCACGAGGCCTCACCCGGATCCAGGGACACATGGTCTCACCTGGACCCAGGGGCGCTTGGTCTTTTCCAGACCCAGGGGCACGTGGCCTCACCCGGGCCTAGGTGCTCGAGGCCTCACCCGGATCCAGGGACACATGGTCTCACCCGGACCCAGGGACGCTTGGCCTCTCCCAGACCCAGGGCCACGTGGGCTCACCCGGGCCTAGGTGCATGAGGCCTCATCTGGATCCAGGGACACATGGTCTCACCCGGACCCAGGGACGATTGGCCTCTCCCAGACCCAGGGCCACTTGGGCTCACCCGGGCCTAGGTGCACGAGGCCTCACCCGTATCCAGGGACACATGGTCTCACCCGGACACAGGGACGCTTGGCCTCTCCCAGACCCAGGGCCACTTGGGCTCACCCGGGCCTAGGTGCACGAGGCCTCACCCGGATCCAGGGACACATGGTCTCACCCGGACCCAGGGACACTTGGCCTCTCCCAGACCCAGGGCCACTTGGGCTCACCCGGGCCTAGGTTCACGAGGCCTCACCCGATCCAGGGACACATGATCTCACCTGGACCCAGGGATGTTTGGCCTCTCCCAGACCCAGGGCCACTTGGGCTCACCCGGGCCTAGATGCGCGAGGCCTCACCTGGATCTATGGACCCCTGGCCTCACTCGGACCCAGGGGAGCGCGGCCTCCCCCAGACCCAGGGGCGCTTGGCACCTCCGCAAGAGTCCCGCCTCTCCCCGCAGGCATCTGGGTCTCCCACGGGTCCCCAGAAGCTGGATTTCAGTGTGATGGAGAGCTAATCTCCCCTAGGTTTGGAACAAAGGCCCCTTTCCCCCGCCACCAACCAGACCCACGCGCCTCCACACCTCATCCCCTCCGATTTCGCTGGTTTCCTCTTCCCTCTTAGCTATAAATCTACCATTCAGCCATCTCTCCTGTAGTTCTGGATGGCAGAGGCTCTGTCCTCCATTCGTGCCCCTGAAATTGCTGTGCGCGGTGGAGTTCGCAGTTCCTTTGTTTAACTTAGCCGCCTTCTTGATTCTCCTCTGTCAAAATGGCTTAAAGGGCTTGAATGTAAGATGAGAACTCCTAAGAATCCTCCAAATCGGTGTTGGCGGCCTCCGGGGCCTCGAGGATCTCACTGCGCAGTTCGGCCAGGTCGGTGGCGCGGATGCGCCCCTCCTGCAGAAAGATGGTCTCTTCCTTCACAGAGAGCCGCTGCGCCGAGTCCGCGGCCGCCGCCACAGCAGCTGCTGCGGCGCCCACGAGCCCATGGCCCCGGCTGCGGTGCTGACTGAGAGGAGCAGCCGCCCGGTCTGGGGAGACGCGAGCAGCAGTCGCCACCCTCACTAGTCCATGTTCCAGTTGTATTTCCGAAACTGCCATGTGAGGCAACACATCAGCCTTCACCTCCGCCGTCATCTTTTTCGAGTTCCCCAATTTGTTCTTCTTAATCCCTTGAATTCAGTCAACTCTACTGAGGTCTGGTGGCGCCGGGAGGTGCACGGAGAGGGCGCCTGGGCCTCCGTCCGGTGTGCGGGGCGCGCGGCCCGCGGAACCAGGCGCGCGGGGGCCTCGCGGTGGGGATGGGCGCTGGGCGGCCGCCGGGCTCCGGGCGCCGCTGCCGCCACGGTGTCCCCAGTGCCCTGGGCCGGGCGGCCTGCGGGGGCGGCGCAGTTGCGAAACTGAGTGAATATCTACAGTTAAGTCTTGATTGTTGTTGGTGTCACTAGGAGGAATTGTCCTCCAGTCCAATTGTCCATGAGGACCCTCTTTGTCTATATAGGAAGAGTTGCTGTGCAGGAGACATGAGGCTCCTGTGTCTGTGTCCCTCTGTATTCCTTGCAAACACCTCTGAGAGAAACGCGCCCTGGAGTTTCGCCCGCTGCCTGGAACTGGGTTTCAGTGCAGTTGGAACTGGGTCTCAGCGCAGTCTGGCGCCTTTGTCTCCTTCCCAGCAGGGCCATTCAGTGGCGCAGGCAACAGTCCCTCCTCTGCGCGCCTTCCCGTGTGCGCCTCTGGAGCCGCCGCTCCTCTGTGCCTCTGCCCCACAGGCCAAATTCATTCCCCCAGCATGTGCCTGGCTTCCCAGGGTTTCGCCCGGAACTGGGGTTCAGTGCAGTCGGAACTGGGGTTCAGCACGGTCCGGAGCCCTTGTCTCCTTCCCGCTAGGGCAGTTCAGTGGCGCAGGCAACAGTCCGTCCTTTGCGCCCCTTCCTGCGCGCGCCTCTGGAGCTCTGCCTTCCGCCGCTCCTCTGTGCCTGCGCCCCACAGCCCAGATTCATTCCCCCAGCCTGCGCCTGGCTTCCCAGGGTTTCGCCCGGAACGGGGTTCAGTGCAGTCGGAGCCGGCGCTCAGCGCAATCCGGAGCCTTTATCTCCTTCCTGCCAGTGAACGCCGGCCAGGCCGTCAGCCGCCCCTTCCTCTCCGGCTCCATCCTCCCCGCAGGCGCGCGTGCTCGTGTCTCCGTCCGTTTCTCCATACCTCAGGCTTTTGCGGCTCCCCCGACTGTCCCCGTGGCCTTCTCCTTCTCCCCAGCTGTGGGCATTTCAGTCCGCCAGCTTTCCTGTGGTTCTGGATGATGTCCGTTTTGACTTCTAGTTGTATTTTTGAAATTGTTGTGCCCGGCTGCGGGTTAGGTGTTTAACCTATGCCTCCATCTTGGTTTCTCTGGCTATAATTTTTTCAAAAGTGAACAAGTGTGCCTGTCTCCTCAAGAAAAACAATTGACAGTATTTGTTGTCAATGATAAAAATGGAGCTGTCTAGTGAAAGTTAGAATTTTGGAAAATATGAGTGAATTTTCTCAATTAAGAGTTTCTGATGAGATGACAGTTATATTAATGGTTGTGCTTTTTTGATGTTGTTTAATGAATAATGTCAGGATTTTCCAGATAAATAACACAGGGTGTTACAAAGCCATACATTGATAGAAGGTCTATTCAAATTGCAAAAGAGAACAATATATTTTAACATAGCAGAGTATAAAAAGATAACTGATATGATTTTATATACCAAGTTGGAATTAACCTGTAAGAAATATCAGTCATTGAGTTTTATTTCTATTGAGGAAGGAAAGGGAATAGAGGGTCAGGGAAGGATGAAAGAGGGGTTTCAACTCTGAATTATATGTATATTATCTTTAAAACTCTATTTCATCTGACATTATTTTAGTTATTTCCTTATTTTCTTTTATTTTCAACTCTTTCTTTCTTCCTTTTGTTAATCTGGTAAACCTGACTTTTATCCACTTATATTTTCAAAATTTCTGATCTATTTTGATTATCTTATATTGATTCTACTTCACAGCTTTCTTTCTTTCTTTCTTTCTTTCTTTCTTTCTTTCTTTCTTTCTTTCTTTCTTTCTTTCTTTCTCTTTGGTTGAAAAATGTTCCCTTGATGCTTTCATTGTTTTTGCTGTCAGTTTGTAATATGTAGATCCTCTTTTTAATTATTAGTGAGTTTTTTACATTTCTAACATACAGTTTTAATCTTATTTTTCAAACAAAGGCTAAAGGTACTCAGCATCTCTTTCCTCTTGCAGAAATAAGAAAAAGAGTTTAGCATTTTTAAATTTTGTCATCATAGAATTTAATTTCCAGTATTTTTTAAATCAACACAATATAATAATAGCTTTTTAAAGATAAAGTTGTTTATTAATAGACTAGAGGCCCCTTGAAGGAAGATTCCTGCAATAGGGCTTCCTGCTGCAGTCTCCGCTGCCCTGCCTGCTTCCCTCCCTTCTCCGAAGACCCACAGGCTTCTCTCCTTTCTCCCCTCCCTGCCTGCTTTCCTTCCTTCTCCCTTGCCCCTCCTGCTTCCCTTCCTTCTCCACCACTGCCCCGCTTGTTTGCTTCTCCACAGCTTTGCTCCCTTCTGCAGCACTTGGCTTCTACGCTGTCTTCAGTCTTCGCTCTGGCCTGGATATGCAAATTAGCCGTCATCTTGGTTGGGTTAATTTGCATACTCACCCTGATTGGCTGGTGGGCGTGGCTTGTGGGTGTAGCAAAGGTATGGTCAATTTGCATGTTTCTCTTTTATTAGAGAGGATTTGCCAACATTTTAAACTAATTTATTTACTCTTCATTGCTTAGTTCATCCAAGTTTTTTTATATTCATTTTTTTCTCTCACTATATACTCTGAGCAGTCTTATTCTCTTTCCTAATTCTTTCACCTGGTTCCTATACACCCCCCAAGTGACTTTTTATTGTTACTGTTGTTTCTGTTTTAATCCTTCCTATATTTCTTTTTGCAAAACTAAGCATGTATATACATATTTTCTTATCTTGCTAACACAAAACATTGTGTATATTCATTATACTCTTCTGTGCTTTTTTCACTAAACACTATAACTATCATATAACCCACTCCCTTTGTTGTAGATGAACCTTAATTTATTCAATTAGTCTTCTATGAATGGACAGTTAGGTTGTTTTTAGTATTTTAATATGACAAAATTTCATCATGAATAAGCTTGTGCATATATTTTTGGCTTACTGAGATGTAAACTTAGGATAAATTTCTAGTAGTGGGATTGTCGGTTCAACCAACAAATGCATACTTTATGATTTGATTTAAAAAACCCTAAGGTTATATTATATTACTTAAATCTGAGTGTTTATGTTCTTATTTTTTTCTAAAAAACCCTAACCATTATTCCTTCAAATATTACTTCTGCCTATTCTTTAGTCTGTTGTCTATTGAAGTTTCCTAATATTGAAACAGCTTTTCTTACATAGCTTTTTAATTTATTATCATTTTGTACTGCATTTTAGATAAATTCATTAGGAGTATCTTCCAGTTTAAGAATATGCTTTCAATTGTGTCAATTCTTTAAAATATATTTTCATCTATTAAAATGTTTTCCAGTGGGTATACTTTTAATTTTCTGATTTTCTAGTTGACATAATTTTCATATCAACTGATTTTTACTCATATCTTCCTCTTGCATCATAATCTCTAGTTCTTGATCCTATGTTTTTTAATCTTTCAGGTTCTTAAATATGTATTTTTTAGAATTACAAGTTTCTCTAATATTTTCACCTTTTGATACATAAATACTTCCATTTGATGAGTATTTTGGCTTTTTTTAAATAAAGTTAGTTTTCTCCTGTTCTTTTCTTAGGAGTTCAAAATATTTGTTGTAGCTAATCTCCAGTAGAAGTTTTACTGTTGCTTTCTCTTCTTATTCTCACCCAGCCTTTTTTGACAGTTCTGATGTGTCACTCAAGTACTTTGGTTTCTCATACCAAACTATATCTTATGCTGCAAATAGAGAGCTTTCATCATATGAGGATAGTGCAGAATCTATCTCTGAACCAGCATGCAACAAATTATTCAACTTCTCTAAGATTCTCTTTTTTATTCATCAGTATAATGTGAGTTTTAACAAAATACATCTCAGAATTTTTGTGAAGATTCATTTTGTTAATATATGTACTAGTAAAGAAATTAAAACAATGCCTGTACATAGGGAGCACCACAGAAGTATTTATTATTGTTGTCATCATTATTTCAATTACTCATATATTGCTGGAATATAGAAGATATTTCACAAATGGGTGTTGTGGTTTTCAATATGATTTATTGGACATTTGGTGTTTTCTAATTTTCAAGTCATGTTTACTGTACTTTTAAAAATTCCTATTATCATATATCCTTCCTGTTCTTCTATGAATTATTCCTGATGAGACAGATTAGGTGGTTTCAAGGGACTCACACCAGGGCATTTTTCTCATCCATAAGTGAATCTCTGGCTCCTGGAATGGGACAATATTTATGACTCTACTGAATTAAAATCCCCTTGCCTTCTCAGCCACCATAAATTAGGATCCATATCACCTGGTAAAAGATTCATTGAAGAGCAGTGATGGTGATGGTAGTTGAAGATGGAGTATTTGTTGGCTTCATATACCTTGAAGTAATTATTTCCAGTGCCTATTATGTAATTAAAACTCAATATGAGTTTCTATCAAGGCAAGTACTAGGAATCAGAAGAATAAAAACCCAGAACCAAATAGATGACCTTACTACTAATGTTATGCCAAGAAAACACTGATAAAGTATCATATGCTGGACAACAATGAGAGTAATAGTTAAATACTTAACCTCTATAGTCAGTCTTTGGGATTCATATTAAATTTTTCTACTTCTTTATGTTTTTATTTCCTCATGAGTAAAATGGAAATAACAACAACAACAACAACAATAGTATGGTTATTTTGAGTTAAAACATTCAAAACCCTGGCAAAAGTAGTCAATATAAACTCAATACTCAATAGATATTGAACATTATCTTAGGAGGGCCTTAAGGAAAATGCAGAGCTTGGAAGAGGAATTCCAGGGATAACAATTTCATTGCTAAGAAACACTACCTGTCAGATTATTTTAGTTGTGAATAAATACCACGAAGTCTCAATATGGTTGTATAAGAGCTAGCTGAGAAAGACATACCCCAGTCACAAGCAGGTTGGAGATAAGGGTACATTAACTGGTGCTACTCAGATCTGGGTAGTCTCTGGGTTTTTGCTTTCATCTATACATTCTTTTCTTTCCTGTAGTTGGTTCTCAAGGTCTAAAGTTATAAACCTCTTGCATGTTGAGGCAGTGATTCTTCTTCTCACCCTTAAAATCATTATGGCCCAGGAAAACTAGGTGGTGTGAGGAAAAGAGGAACCACTGAAATCAGTGGCCAATGGGGGCATTGCAAAAGATATAGCTGGGGAAATCCTTGCCCAGCTTTTTTGAGGATGAACCACAAAATTTCTTTCCTTAGTTATAATGTCATTGAGGCAAACAGTGTTTTTTCTACTCTTCTTTAAAAGCATAGTATTGGGAAATTTGTCAATTATTTATAAAAGACATATTTTCTGTGCAACTGAAACACTTCCACATATATCTAATAGACTAACTTCTAATACATTATTTGCATATCTTCAAGGGTAAATTGAATTATCTTAGTAAGGTTAAAAGATTAAGCAAAGGGAAAAAAGGAAAGACTCATGGTCACAGACTATAGTATAATGATTGCCAGAGGGAAGGGGGAGTGGGGGGAAATAGAAGAAAGTAAAGGGGGGATAAATGGTGATGGAAGGAGACTTGACTTGGGGTGGTAAACACACAATACAATATATAGATGATTTATATATGCACCTCTGTGTTCATAGCAGCATTATTTACAATAGTCAAGATCTGGAAATAGTCCAAGTGCCCATCAGTAAGAGGAGTGGTTAAAAAAGCTGTGATACATTTACACAATGGAATACTATGTGACTGTAAAAAAAAATGGAACTCTTACCTTTTGCAACATCATGGATGGACTTGGGGATTATTATGATAAGCAAAATAAGCTAGACAGAAAAAGACAAATACCATATGATCTCACCAATATATGGAATCTAATGAACAAAATAAACTGAAGAACAAAATATAAACAGAGGCATGGATTTATGGAACACACTGATGAAGGTCAAAGGGGGGAGGGATGGGAGGACTGGATGAAAGAAGGTGAAGAGATTAGCTGAAGAACCTATATGCATAGCCCATGGAAACAGTGTAGTGATGGCCAGAGGGAGAGGGGGTGGGTTCTTGGTGGGGATGGATAAGGGTGTGTGTGTGTGGGAGGAAATGGGTAACATCTGTAATAGTATCAATAATAAATATAAAAAATGCCAATGATGTATTATAGAATTGTATACCTAAAACCTATATAATTTTATTAACCAATGTTACCTCAATACATTCAATTTTAAAAATTAAACATTTTTTAAATAATTATCTTAGGTTTATATATTTTTAGAACGTCTAATGTTTACAGCATCAGAATTTAATTTGGTTTTTTCAACTATCAATTTGATTTTCAACTGGAAGGTATTAAAGGAGGAGATTATGTATTAATCAGTATGACAACATTGTATGTGAAGAAGTATTATGAAGAACACTTGAAAAAAATTAAGCTTAAATAATTCCCTTATTTGTAGGCTGATTTTAAGGTTTCCAATTCCAAGATGCTATAAACAAAACACCAAGTACTTTCTATGGTACCCGTCCAACCTCCTCATTCAAGTGTAAGTACACAAGTGCATTCAAGGGCCAAATATGAATGCTACTGGATTACCCACTCAATCAGAGTTGAACCAAGCTTTTCAAACTTTTAGGTGATTGATAATACTATTAAAATTAGTATGCCGTTTCTAAATACTCTGAAATTAAATAACCAAAAAGACACCCAAGTGGATTTTTTAAATGCCTCTAATAGCCACCAAAGCTTCATGCTGAAAAGCTGGAGTTAAGTGTTTCTTTTTTAATAGGGAGTACCAAAAATTTTTCTTTGGCAGATTTTGCTTTAGCTCTTCAGCTGGAGAACCTAATGGCTGTGCCAGAGAAATATGCAAATATGTGTTTGATTAAGTAAGATGAAAACTTCAGTGCTGAGCTATGGCTTTTCTTTCCATTACTACCTTCACTCATGTCATGCTCACTGAATCAAGCCTAACTAAGACCTCCATGACTTTTAGGAGGGCAGTGACCCTGTGCCTCTAGAAGAAACCTGTTAGTGCAGGGAGTTCCCCCGTGAGTTTAAGGTAGTAGCCATGGATGGACTTACTATTATCCTGTGGTATGAGTATGGGGGTGGGGGTGGGGGTGGGGGTGAGGCTGGCAGGGTTTGGACATGGATATGCGCAGAGGCAGACGCTTCATGACAACAAGAAAAATCCATCCTGTCAAAACTGCATGTGCTGCTGCTTTATCACCGTGATTACACTGAGGTTTTGCTTTAGAGAACCCTGGATTTTAAATTGAAAGTCAAATATAATTTGCCACAAGAAGCATGAAGTGAGTGACTACAAAGCTGCTAGCAAGGCCAGGCATGGCAAATCAATATCTCTGTAATAATGAGCCTCCGCAGTTGGTGAGTCGCTGGGCCTCAGTCCAGGTGGCAGAAGTAGAGTGGACGGCCCAGGGTTGGTGCAAAGGCCACATACTCTGGTGTGGTTCAAATGGCGCGACGGCTAAAAGCAGGCAGACACCATTCAGGTCTTTGATGTTGGAGAACAGGAGTATTATTTTACCTCCTACGTAAAATCAAGTGGTACAGCTGAAGAGAAACACAGTGCTTCAGGGATGTGAAGTAGTATTTACCGAATGCTTGTCGTATGCCTAGAGCTCTAATACACACAATAGATGTTATCATTCACATTTTGCAAATGAGGAAACTGAAACCTTGGAAACTAAGTGGCTCACAGAAAGGCACACATTTCGAGCAAAGGGAGGGACATTAACTTTCACTGAGCCTCCTCTTTGCGGTTCCATGTTGTTTCCTGTGCCTGGCACATGAGTATATGATATTGGGAAGTTGGTATTAGGAACATATTTTGCAGTCTCAGAGGAGATAAATAGACTAACTTAAGGTGAAGGAGGCTAGTCATTGGCAGAATTAGGCTTCAAACCCAACTTTTCCTGATAGGGAAGCCCATAGTCCTTTTTCTATCTCATACCTAAGAAGGTAATTTGGTAAACTGAGGACAAACTGATTTTCAAAGAGTCCTATACTTAAAGGTTGTTCTGAGAATGTCTGTTTTCTCTCATGTCATTTGCTGCTAAGTCCTTTCTGGTCCTTCTTTTAGGGCTGCCTCACCTATGGCATCAGGCTCTTATAGTATGCTCCATTGGACTCTAATGTACAGGGTGTCCTCCCAAAATATATACATGCTTTAACAGCTGATAGCTCAATTTTCCAAATGAGATGCATTTTAATAAACACTGCCTTTATAATGATTCAAAGTGTGTGTATACATTTTGGGGACACCCTGTATCTAGCAAGGAAGTACACAGCAAACTCTATTAAATGTTTCCTCAGGTCACCTCAGGGAGGCTGAGGCACTATTTTGCCAGTTTTTGCCCACTGACAGCTCCAACCCCTTCTGGCATCTGACAAATGTACAATAGGTTTAAAAGCTATAGGTTTACATTGCATCTGTGGTTGCTGATAATTCAGCAGGATTTTCTCTAGGAGTCTTAAAAATGTATCAATGACAGATGCAAAGCTCCAGTAACAAAAGTAGTAAACAGGTGAACATTAACACTGGCCGTCCCCTCACTCTGTTTTCACAGACGGGGCTTTGGTGACCAATGACTCAGATCTTCCCCTATTAACCCCTAGAACGACAGCATGGGAAGCAGACAACCCCATACATTGGATTCACAGAGCCCTGGGTTTAACTTGGACTTATGCACTTTCTGAATTGGTTGAATTTCTATAACGCAACTCCTCTGAAGTTTCTCAGATGCAAAAGAGATATTCTTATCCCTTTCTCAAAGGTTCAGGATTAACATGGCACATCAAATGTGCAAACAACTAGTGAAAGTCTTAACACCTATTAAAGCCTTGATAAAAGCTCCTCCTGTTTGATAAAAGCTTCCCTTGTTAACTGTGTGATCTTAAGCCAGTCACTTAACCTTTCTGAGTTTTAGCTTCCCCGTCTGTAACATTGAAAAAATAATACCTAATTCACAGGGTATTTGTGAAGATTAAATGGCATGATGCAGGTAAAGCGCCTGGCATTGTAGGCACTTCTTCATAGCAGCTTTTCTTGTTCCAAAGCCTTTCAGGTAACAGTGGAAAGGACTCAGGCATTACCGGGCTAATCATGTCCTCCTGAGACAGAACCTGTTTATACCTGGTTCTGGCAAAATTATTAATAGCTCATTCATTACTCACCAAAGTTTCCAAACACATTCTCTGGTAACTCTAAATATAGCTCATATGTGGAGAGGAGGCTGGCCTGTTGAACAGGAGAGAACCTGATAGCAACAGCTATGTTTGTCTAATTCTTTCAATCGGGTAGTTTGTCATTAATAGTTAGCTATTATTAGGTTGTTGAATATTTTTAAGCATCTTACCATATGTGAGTCAGAAGCGAATGACACAGAAAATATATGGGCAGATTTTTTGGTGAGGTATTTTGTCCCTCTTTTTTTTTTTTTTTCTAATTTAATCAATTTAGCATCCATTTTTCAAGAGCACAGGACACTCATGCTGCTCTCTGCCTGCCCCAAATCACCTTCTACAGTCAGCTCTAAGGGGTGGCCCAGAAAGTGTCCTGGCTGCCTATGAAGCTTCCTGCACATGCTGGTGATCCTAAGAAGGTCGGGCTTCTCCTCACCCAGCACCTCACTCCCAGCAGCATACCTCTGCTGATTTTTGCTTCTGGACTCTTCCTGCTCTGCCAAACAACCTTTGAACAGAGATAGCTATGATGGCTAATTTATTCTCCATGCCCTCAGCAAGCTCTGCTGGCTCACTATGGGCCCACGTGTACAGGAATTCAAGAATCTTTGCCTCAAGACTGGGGTGAAGGTAGAGAAGAATATATTGTTGAGTCTTCCTTGGACACCCTCCATCAATCCTTCATGTTTCCTCCCACTTCATCACATCCAGAGTCTTCCTCTTCCATTTATGGAGAGGAAAATGGTAATCAAATGAGAAAGAAAGTGGTGGTCTTTTGTACTCTTGGGAACCACTAAACTGTGATGAGGACCCTGCAGGCAAATCCTAGGAGAACTAGAAGCATCAAGAGGAGTCGATGTTTTGCTTTCATTTTTCATAAACCCTGACCCTCTCCCTTTCTTTTTTAATCTTTTTAAACTTAGTCCTCTAGAGAGAAAAGAAATCAATTATCATGGGGCCAACTTTTTCTTTCCAGTGATTATTGTCTCACACCTGCTATGAAGCCTTTGACCCAGAGCTTCGGAATGCAGCTCATCTTTCCTAGGACTCTGTGGAGCTGACAGGGGAAGAAAAAGGTAATCCATTATTTCACACTAGAGGCCCGATGCATGAAGATTCGTGCAAGAATGGGCCTTTCTTCCCTTGGCTGCCAGCACCATCTTTGCTCTGGCTCGGAGCCGCCTTTCCGCCTTCCCACACTGCCCAGAGGCCCCGAGTGGCTATGGCGGTGAAGAATGCGTGCATTGTCACCATGGCAATGATGCATGCATCCCACCCCCAGCCCCATGCGCCTGCTTATGCAAATTAACCAGTCATCTTTGTTGGGTTAATTTGCATACTCACTCCTGATTGGCTGGTGGGCATCGCGAAGCTATGGTCAATTTGCATCTTTCTATTTTATTAGTGTAGATGATTTCCTTGAGTATTGTCAGATCACTCTGTCACCCAGGAAATGGCCCTTTCTTTTAATTTCCTTCAACATAGTAGAGATTAGGCAATAAGTTAAAATATATATTAAAATATATATTAAAATATATTTTAAAAGTATAAAACAATGTATAAGATATATTAAAAAGTAGAGGTTGTAAAGGTCCAGATAATGAATATTTTAGACTTTGAAGGCCTCATGCACTTCTGTTGCATAGTTTTTGCTTCCTTTCTGACTGCCTCTCCTCCCTCTTCCTCCTCCTTCTTAACAAAGCTTTAAAAATATAACAAACATTCTCATCTTCTGATCATATGTAGGCATCCTGCTGGCCAGTGTTGACACATAGGCTGATCCCTAGTAAAGGGTAATAATACAAAGTTACCAAAGTATCCATCACCCAGTTTAATAAGTAGAATATAACCAATAATGTTGAAGTTCACTTTATGCCTTCCTTATTGTATCCTTTTTTCCCTCAATCACTGTTTAAATTCCTCATCATTTTTGTTGTTGTTGTTGTTTTGCTTTTTTTGGACAGTTTTACCTTTTATACATGTATCCCTTAACAATATAGTTTTTTAATGTATGGCATTGCATTGTATGAATATACCACAATTTATTCATCCATTTTCCTGTTGATGGACATTTCAGTTGTTTCTAATCTTTACTTTCATAGAAAACACTATTTTGTACATTCTTATAAATTTTCTCAGGCTATAAATTTTATTGAGCCTTTGTCTATTTTTTATTGTTTAATCAAAACAGAAGGGAGGCATGACTTAGAGACCATAAAAATTCACATTACATGTGATCTTCTCAGAGCTCTCAGGTTCAAACTCCAATTGACACATTTCCTTTGTGGGGCAGCCCTATTGACCTAGTGCCACTTCTGGACCTACCTTCTGGAATATTTCTATGCTTTATCATTATAATTCTATGCCCAGTAGAGATCCATGCATACCTGTCCCGGGTGCAGAAAATTGTAATTCCCTCATCTTCAGCTTTATAACCAGCTTTTCAGTTTTCATTACCTATCCTAGTATATGCCTCTTCCTCAAGTAATGGAGAATGGAAATATCTACTTCCTTCCAGGGACATCTTATTCTCTTACTATAGTGTGGGTATGTCCTTTGGTTCTAAGAGTACAAATAAGTGATCTTTCAGAAAATAACTATCCAATTTTAGATCCTGATATATTTGGCCTTAAATAACATGAGATATGTAGGTCACATGCTATCATAACTTGGTCTGGATTGAGCTGTGAAAAAACTCAGTCTGATCTTCTTGTTATAGTTTTTTCTGAAATATGAAGTAAAAATTCACATGCATATGACTATCTCCTTTCTTGTATATTTCCATTCCTGTTCTAAATTGTTTTTAATTGTCAAAGTTGTATGTTTTAATATTAGACAGATAGGACAAGTCCTTTTTTTCTCAATGTTTCTTTTGAACTGTAGTATCATGTGTTTTGAGATAACCTTTAGTATGTTATTTTGCTTTCAAACCCATTATCATTTGCATTTCATTGAATTTATAAATTTATTATTCTATATAATAATCCTATATAATAAAGAGGTAATATGCAAATTGAACATCATTCCAACACACAAGATGGCAGCCCCATGTGGTCAAAGATGGCTGCCCCCATGTGGACATAAGATGGCTGCCAGCAGGGGAGGGTAATTGTGGGCAATCAGGCCAGCAGGGGAGGGCAGTTAGGGGTGACCAGGCTGGCAGAGGATGGCAGTTGGGGGCGACCAGGCTTGCAGGGGAGGACAGTTGGGGGGTACCCAGGCCTTCAGGGGAGGACAGTTGGGGGGGACCAGGCCTGCAGGGGAGGGCAGATGGGGTGTCCAGTCCTGAGGGGGAGGGAAGTTGGGGGCAACCAGACCAGCAGGGGAGAGCAATTGGGGGGACCCAGGCCTGCAGTGGGGGGCAGTTGGGGGGAACCAGGCCAGCAGGGGAGGGCAGTTAGGGGGGACCCAGGCCTTTAGTGGAGGGCAGTTAGGGGTGACCAGTCAAACATTCCTCGAGGGGTCCCAGATTGGAGAGGGTGCAGACTGGGCTGAGGGACACATACCCCACTCATGCATGAATTTTGTGCATCAGGCCTCTAGTAATTCTATAATTTACTTTTTCTGACTTTTCCATTTTCCCTCCACATGGTGGATTTTTCTGTATGTCTTGACAATTGAAACATGGTCTATGCCAGGAGTTGTTTTCCATACCCCAAATTACAGGTCTGTCAGTCTGAGACTGAGGATTGCTCTGTTAAAAAAGGCTTATGTTGCCAAAACTGGTTTGGCTCAGTGGATAGAGCGTCGGTCTGCAGACTGAAAGGTCCCGGGTTCGATTCCGGTCAAGGGCATGTACATTGGTTGCGGGCACATCCCCAGTAGGGGGTGTGCAAGAGGCAGCTGATCGATGTTTCTCTCTCATCGATGTTTCTAGCTCTCTGTCCCTCTCCTTTCCTCTCTGTAAAAAATCAATAATATATATATATATATATATATATATATATATATATATATATAGGCTTATGTTGAATGATCATTGCTGCTGCCCAACATTGATGAACTCTGACTCAATTATTTTACTGAACTCAGAGGGTTCAGGCTGATGCAATCATTTCCCTTCAATGGCTATTTCCTTCCTTCCTTCCTTCCTTCCTTCCTTCCTTCCTTCCTTCCTTCCTTCCTTCTTTCCTTTCTTTCTTTCTTCCCTTCTTTCTTTCCTTCCCGTCTTCTTTCTTCCTCCCCTCCCCCCATGATTACTGGGTAGGGACCATTTTCTGGCTTGAGTGACCTTGGCATCTAGATTTCAACAAATACAGAGTAAAGGCATACTGGGTTAACTTTATGTTCTTGTAATTCCAATATTAAACTGTGCCTAAGATAGCTTTGGTTCTTCCTCTAGAAGCCAAGACTAGGAGTCCAAATTAATACCACTCCATCTCATCATATATTAAGTCACTGCTGCAACATTTACTGTGTAAGAAGTTAAGGCAGGCAGTGTGAGGATTTGAGATCCCAAACCTGGAATATGTAGGAAAATCCTTTTCTGTAAGCACTGGAGAATAGAGTTTCTTCTTACCTCAGTTCAATGCTCAAACTTAACTTTCATGCATTTTATAATATGAATATAACTGTTATCATGAACAGAAATTCTATTCCACATCAAAATGATAATAATTTAGAAAGATGTGAATTACATAAATGCTCATTTTAAGAATTTACTTTCTGACTGTAAGTTTTGTTTTGTTTTGTTTTGTTTTGTTTTGTTCTGTTTTTTTGGTATTAATGTTTGAACAGCTCTTTTGGATTTGTTCTTACCTTATATTGACAGTAGTTCAAACCCCCCAATCCACGGGGACAATGAGAGAATAGGCCAGTGCCTGATATTATGGTGACTACATATGAAGTCCCTTCCAGTGAAAAAGCTTATTAACATTTAAAAAGAACTAGATCCATTTATACTTTGACTAAAGAGTAAATACCTGCTGAGCAGAACTCATTGCCATTCCCAACCATTCCCCTCTTTTGCATTTACTGGAGTTCTTAAACATTAGCAGTACACTAAAAATTCTCATATAAGTGCACCAAATGAAATTGCATCTTTAACTCCAGGACTCACAACCCATTTCCCTTGTGTTCATATAACACCAGGGCTAATTTTTGGTAAATTGTCAAAAGGAAAAGTGACAGTCCATTTAACAGTCAGATAGTTGCTAATTAGTACCCAAGTAAAGTGCATCAAAATTTGAGCATCCCCAATTGAACACTTTGAAAGATAAGCATCCTACTAATTTAACTCTGCTGCAGGTTGAACCCTGACTGAGTTCCTTCACAGCAAGATGAGCCATGTTCCAGCTCTTTCCAACCTTGAGTCTTAGCCAAGAGCTAAAATCCTATCTAAGCATCTAATTTTTTGTCTTTGATTGCTTTTTACATGGGGTACAAACTTATGAGATGGTTGGCAGTGGGTCATTACACTCTTTACACAAGAATTAGAAAAGGACCATGTTCCTTTTTGATATCATGTGTGTATTTTTTTTTTCAAACATATTGGGGAGGTAGAGGAAGATATGAATATCAGAAAAGCAATTGCTCCAAGAAGTGAATTGTGGAAGTGGCCATGTATACTCATAAGAAGCTGAACTTGGCTTGGTCTTCCCAGAGATAACTATGCTGCTTTTCAGACATTGCTGCACTTAGTCTGCGGACTATACCTCCCATTGGAACTGGGTACAGCACTATTTCTGCAGAATTATACAGAGCTTGACCAGTAATTTTATTCTAATGACTGACTTGAATTAGCACTTTCTTCAGAGCTCAATCTAAGCAAAAAGAAAAAAAGGGGGGGGGGAGTAACATTTATTAAACAATTTTCAAATAGTCTATAAATAGTAAAAACATTGAGACAGAGGTGATGGTGTGCCTGGGACCCTGGAAATGCATCACGTACTCTGCCTCTGAATCCCATGCTCTTTCCACCATTGCACACTGAACTTTTGAATTCTTAGTGTAAAGAAACCCAAAAGTACTAATGGTCTCTTGGAAGAAAATAGTCTTGTTCTAATATTTTTAAAAAAGAAAAGGGAAATAGGTCAAAATGAATTTTCTAAGATCACTGAATTGTAACCATTCAAAGCTTTTTGAGAAAGGTCCGGAAAAGGTACAGACGGAGCTAGCTTTAATGAGGTTAAAGTGACTGCAAGTTTCATTGGCCAGAAGTATTGTATCTGATCTGAGAAATGTGTGTTACTCTCTGGTAGCTCTGGTTCTTTCATGCCACAGCTGCTGTGGCAACATGGTGGGTGAGGCAGAGAAGGCAGGGCTTTTTGGAGAGGTAACAAAATCAATGCATATTTTAGAAGTGTTGGATTGAGTTTCTTAGGCATCTCAGGGTTGCTAGAATAGGTACCTGGGAAAGAAAGATGTAGAAAATGTAAGAGACTGAGTTTTTGAAGACTGAAAAAAGCAATGAACTTTGTACCTTGGCCAATTTTTTAACTTCCTAATTTTGCCTTTGGGTAGCTTTGGAAAGGAAGAGATGGAAAAAGTAGGATCTCAGAAGCAGCTGGATTTAAATACATGTGCCCAGTAACTTCCCCTTCCTTGATCCTATTGTTTGCCCTCAGAAAACGTTTCTCTAGATCTGACAATCAGGAGACCTGGATTCTACAGATCTCTATTAAAATTGAATCAATTCCTTTATTTCTTGTGGTTCTGCCTTTTATTTATTTAATAAATGGCTTCAACTATATTGTTTATTCACTTATGTGCTCTGGTGGTTGTAATTCTGATTTCTTATTAGAATGTTCTACTCCACAGATGACAAGGCAGGGTCCTACCACAGTATATGGAACATGGGTGTTATTCAAGGAAAAACAAACAGTTGAATGAACGAATGACAATTATTCTAGTGGGATTTAGTCATCTTTGTATGTTTCCCATTTGCAGGTTGAGCACGGTGCATTGTTTAAGATAGATTTGGGGTAGTTATTGATTGAATGATTCTTGATTCCAGATTGTGTGTAGTTTCATAAATATCTATGGGTAGTAATAACTACTGGACTTACCCTTGTACATGACCTTGACCATGTAGGCTCCTATTTGATCATGTTACAAGTCTCAAACAGTTTTCCATGCATTCGTTCAAACTGGGAACCATAGAAGTAAAACGGGCTGCCAAGAAGAGTGACAGGGACAGCATGGCTAAGTGTATAGAGCTCAAGTTTGGTGCCATCAGCTAAATGGAGAACCTTGTGCCGACTACATAATCTGGCTGCTTTCACATTGTTCATTCTACAGTTACATGGTTTCCACCAATCTGGCTTACTCTGTGGTTTTAAAAAGACTGTTGAGAGTCTTAATGTATTGTACTGGATCTGTTTTCCTACTGCTAAGTTTAGACTTTTGATACCTTGCAGAGTCCTCCTCAGAGGTTTCAGGGTGTGTCTCATGTGCCTTTCAACACTTCCATCAGCTTCCATGTGGCATCTGTTATGGATTGCTTTCTCTCTTGTGTACCACTTCTGTTTCTATTGAATATCACCTTGTCTGATGGCAATGCCTACTTCGTGTATTAGTTGCTAGGGCTGCCTTAACAAAATACCATACATTAAGTGGCTTAAATAATATACATTTATTGTTTCACAGTTGTGCAGGCTACAAGTCTGAGGTCAAAATGTTGGCTGGGCCATGCTTCTTCTAAAGATCCCAGAGGAGAAGATCTGTTCTAGGCTTCATTCTTAGCTTCTTATAGTTCCTTAGCTTGTGGCATTATAATTCCAATCTCCACCTGGAGTTTCTCCTGTGTGCATGGCATTTCCTTTTTTTAAAGGGTCAGAGTCATATTGGATCAAGGCTCACTTTAATGATGTCATGTTAACTTTCCAAATAAGGTCACATTCACACATCCTTGGGGTTGAAACTTCAATATATTTTAGGGGGACACAATTCAGCCCATAATACTTGCTGTGGTCACTACTGAGTGAAGAAGTACAGCTGTGACTGCTGCTCACACTGACTCAGTCCTTAGGCCGGATTGTCAGAGCTTTGGCCGGACACTTGCCCACCACTGCTGGCACTGCAGAAGCCTGGACGTACCAGAGTTGCACCATGTAGTATGAAGCCCAAAAGATGCTCTGAATGGAATGTTTTTCTCCCTTTTCACATGACTCTTTGTTACAGGCCTCTCTGAGAAGAGAAATTTTAGTGTAATTGTTTGTTTTTTGTTCTCCCTACTTTGCCCTTAGAACCCAGATATGTATCACAGGATTGGTTGAAGGACACAATTTGAATGACAGACTCCTATTGTAAGTAATTTTGCCCCTCATTTCTGACACTGAAGCTTTGTAACCATTTAGTCTTTTCCCCTTCATAATTCTCTACCAGGATACCTCTCATGCAAAAGACTCCTGAAAAGCTCACTTATCTGCCATGAACACTCAGCTTGCCTGAATTGTAGTGGTTAATGTTGCTCTTGCCTAAACTGAGGTTCCTGCTACATGTAAAATTGGGATTAGTAAGAATATTTATATGTAAAATATACCTCATTAAGAGAATACAAGAGAAAATCCATGTGATTCTTTCAATAGATATAGGAAAAGTATTTTATAAAAGTCATCAACATTCAGTTTTAAAAAGTAACAAACTGATAATAGGAGAGGACTTCCTTAATCTAATACAGTATACCTAAGAACATTATATTTAATGGTGAAATGTTAAAAACACACACACATGCTTTCCTTTGATACTGGAAACAAGATAAGGATGGCATTACCACCAGTTCTACCTGACATTGTACTAGGCTTCCTAAACAATGCAGTAAAGCAAGAAAAATATGAATTATATAGAGATTGCAAAAAAATGATGGTAATGTCATTATTCACAGATGACATGATCGCATTTTTAGAAGATTCAGAAGAATCTTTCAAAAGTTTACAAGTTTGCTAAATATAAACCAATATTTAAAAATGTTTTTATTATATATCAGCAATAAACAATTAGGTGATAAAATACCATTTAATATAGTATTTTTAAATATGTTCATTGTTTTTTAGAGAGAAAGGCAGGGAGAGAGATAGAGAAGTAGAAATATTGATGAAAGAGAAACATCATCTATCAGCTGCCTCCTGCATGCTCCCTACTGGGGACTGAGCCTGCAACCTGGGCATGTGCCCTGACCTGGAGTCGAACAAGTGACCTCGTGGTTCCTGGGTCCATGCACAACAACTGTGCCACACCAGCCTGGCAATATAATATCAAACTAACAAATGACTAAGAATCACTTTAACAAAGGATGTGAGACATCTCAATAAAGGAAAAGTTAATGGAAAAAAATTAAAGAAGTTCTAAATAACTAGAATTGTATTATGTTCATAGATGGAAGACTCTTTACTGTGAAGATATTATTTTTTTTACAAATTGATGCCTAGATTTACTGTAATGCTAATAAAAATATAAGCAGATTTGTTGTGTGTGTGTGTGTGTGTGTGAGAGGAGAGAGAGAGAGAGAGAGAGAGAGAGAGAGAAGATGAGCAAGATGATTCTAAAATGTATATGAAAGTCAAAAGAGCTAAGTCTAATCAGAACAAAGTGGAGGAGGACTTGCACTTCCAAATACCAACACTTGTCTTAAAGCTATAGCACTTAAGACAGTGTGGTTTTGGCACACTATAAACAAATAAGCAACTGAAAGAGAAGAAAAAAGTATAGATCTATGGAGATTTTATTTATGACCAAGGTGAAGATAAATAGAAAAAAAAAATGGGAAAGATTTGCCTTAATGAATGATCTGGGTCAATTGGATATTCTATTGAAAAAAATTAAACTCGACCCTTATTTTACACTAAAAAGAAAACATTTTAAGGTACTGTGTAGATGTCCATGTAAAAGGCAAAATATTAAACCTTTTAGAAGATAGTGTAGTAAAATATCTTTATTGCCTCAGGATAGGGTAATTGTTTTCAAACAGGATAACCATATGCAAAAGGATTGGTAAATTTGATTATAAGTACTTCTGTTCTTTATAAGAAACCATTAAAATGTTCAAAGTTAAGTTAAAGAGAGTGAGAACATATTTTTAATTATATTTATGTTCTCATAGATAAATTAATAGGGAGTTATAAAAATAGACAAGAGGCTTAAACAGGCATTTCAAAAATATGACATCTTAATACCTATTGCACATCTGAGATGTCAACCTTTTGAGTAATTAGGAAAATGAAAAATGACATGCCATATTACATCTACCTGAATGGCTGAAATGAAAAGGACTTACAATACTAAGTTTATTAAGAATGTGAAGCAACGGGAGCTCGCCAACATGGCTGATGTAAATTGGTCCAACCCTTTGGAGAACAGGTTTCTATTGTTCACGTAGGTTGAAGAGGTACATTATGAGGAACCTCGATTCTACCAGTAGCAGAAACACATGCCCACATGCCTCAAAGACATACATAAAAATGCTCATTGCAGATTATTCACGATAGTTCTAATCCAAAGCCCATCAACAGTAGAATGGATAACTTGTGATATAGTCACATAATATAATATGATGGCAATGAAATAAATAAACCACATCACAGACAAAAAACATGAACATCATAAACACTGTATTGGAACAAAGAAGCCAGATACAAAGGGATTCATATTGAATGAGTCTATTTATATCCAGTTCAGAAACAAGCACAACTAAACTATAACATTTAGGAATGCATGCCTATGTATAAGGTCTACAAAGAAAAGTAAGAAAGGAATTGCCTTAAGTGGTGCAAAACTCTAGGGGCGGGCAGGTGGCTCTGAGGCAAGAGTATGCAGTGCCCTACTGAGGTCTTGGCAATCTTGCACTTTTTGGCCTGTGCAGAGTTATAGAGAACTTTTGTTACCACATCACTCTGTAAGGATGTGGAACTTCACAGTAAAAGGTTCTTTTTTTCTTTTCTTTTTATGAAGCAGGGGTGGGGAACATTTGTCCCACACTCGGGCCATGTAAGGCTTGCAAAATCATCTGGTCTGGCACTCTTTACTGTAAGTTAATTAAATGTTTGACCAGGCCAATTTTTAAGTTGTTAATTGTGTATGGCCCACGCATGATGTTATAAATATCCAAATGGCCCTTGGCAGAAAAAAAGGTTTCCCACCCCTGTTTTAAAGGAATGTATGTAAAATTCCAGGCCCTCAGGAGGTGCTGCATATAGTACAGTAGCTACTTAATAAACATTCTATCTCCCTGTTCTTCCCCTGTGGAGCTCTGCACACCTAATCTTAAAAAGCAATGAATAATCTTGGTGTGAATGCACAACACAGACACCCATGCCCAGAGGAAAAGTTACCTGGAGCATTAGCAGATTGCAAAGGCTAAAGATGTTCATTCCTGCTTTGCCTGATTGCCTCTAACACCAGCACCAGTGTTCACACTGGTGACTATGCATTTCAGAGCCAGTGAGCACCCCCATGCTTCATAATCACTGAAACACATGTGTTAAGTCACTTTTTGCTAAGCCAAGATGAGAATGCTCAGTGTTCAATCGCCCTCAAAATTTCTCATCTCTTCCCTGGGGTGAGGTGCTTTGGTTTAGCAGCTGCACATGGGGATTGCATTTAAATCACTTAAGGTTTGGAGTTTGATATCTCCTAAAAGCAGCCTCCTTTCTTTCAGCATTCCTCTTCAGGCATACCTGCATGTTTTTACTTCAAAGTGAGGGATAGCCCCCTAAGGGAGGAACACTTTGGAAATGCATTAACTCTTTGAGTGCACAGTGGACTTCATGATGCCTTCCGCTTGCCTGTTCCCAGATTTTAATCAAGCTTTGGCAGTCGTTCTTTTAAGTCATTAGCCATTCATTTCATATTTTAGCAGCAAAAGCAGTAAAACAGTAGACCCAGTGTGTGGCTAGTAAAGGGTCAAAAGAAGTTGCTATGCCCGGCTGGGTGGCTCAGTTGGTTGGAGCGTCATCTCGTACACCAAAAGAGGTTGCAGGTTTGTTTCCAGGTCAGGGTACATACCTAGGTTGTGGGTTTGACCCCCACCCCCACCTCCAGTCAGGTGCATATGGGAGGAAACTGAAGATGTTTCTCTCTCACATCACTTTCTCTCTCTCTCTCTCTCTCTCTCTCTCTCTCTCTCTCTCTCTCTCTCTCCTCTCTCTCAAATCAATAAGCATATCCTCCAGTGAGGAGTAAAAAGAAAAAAAACAAAATAAGTAGTAGTTAGTGGAGGAGGGGACAGGAAACATCAAGGCCAATGTTACTTTTAAGATACTGTAACCTCTTTGATATAACGTGCAGGCCCTCCTCCTGAATTCCTCCAATTACCATTTAATGACCATAGTAAAGCCTAACTTTGTTATTGCTAATTTCTTACAGCCCTTAATCCCAACCATTCTGGAAATACAAGAGGTCAATGTCAGTTAGCTCATAATTAAATCAGGAATTTGGGACAAAGAAAGGGGGCTTGGAACAACAGAGACCCATCAGGCTGAGTCAGATTTAGACTTTTACCTTTAAAAGCTTTATTTTTCTGAAAATACTAATGTAGAGATGAAAGAACAAGCTTCCATCTATATTTTACCATGATGTAAGTGATTAGCTTTTCAATGCAATGTATTCTGGTAAGTATTTGTCAGGCACCTACTGTGGGCCAGGTACTCACTGGCACTTTCTAAGGACTTCTGGGATGGGTGGATGAGTCTGAGTCACTGCTCTGCTCCACTAATCATTGTGCGTGGAGTACCCAGGGCCTGGGAGACCGTGCAGTACTCACGCCACAGGCCTGTGGGAGTTTGGATGGAGATCGTTAGAAACCACAGAGGAGGCTGGACTCTCCCCAAAGTGACTCTGCAGGCCTAGCTCCCAATTTAGATGCACAGCTCATTCATCTCAGGATGTTGGGTGTAGCTTGCCAGTCACTGAACTCCCCCAGCTTTTTTTCTCCCCCCACCGCCCCTCTTGAGCCATCTGTAACTGGTGAAAAATGACCCACTGAAGCTGGTGAACATGTCCCACCGCTTTTCCTCTGACTCCACACAGCTGTGACAGACGGTGTCCCAGCAGGGCCTCTGCGGCTCATCTGCCAAGGGGGAGCGCTGTCATGACGGTCCTGACTTTAGGTCTGGGGCTCGGCTTCTGTTTGTTCTAACCACCTCTCACTCCCTCTCAGGAACTACACACAGTAGGAACTTGGCAACAAAAGTTACTGACTAAAGGAATGGAGAATCTTTTCCTGCCAATGTTAGAAATCTAAAGGGGCCTCGAGGGATCGGCCTTTTAAGTCAACCTTTGTATCTTAGAGAGAGGGAATCTAAGGCACAGAAATGTAAGGTCATACTGCTAGTTGGTGAGGAGTTAAGACTAGGGCCCAGGTCCATTGTCAGTGCTATTTCCAGTTTGGGCATATTCCTCATGTTATTAGGTCATGTATTTTTCTGGTTACCTATGGAATTTGCTGGGGGGAAAAAGGTACCTGCTTTTTGGAAACGTTTGGCTTAATACTTAGTTCCATGTAATACTCATGTTGGATTTTATAGCTGACCCTTGATCTGTTGTGTTAAAAATGGCCTTAGGCTTCTTTAGATATACTAGTACATGCTGATACACACTGTGTTTCCAACCAGACGACCTGCCCCACAGCAAGCAGAGAGATTAGAGTAGGCAGCTAGGTAGATATGAGCTGGGATAGGTAGCTGGGGCAAACCAAAAGTAGACAATTGAGACATTGGGTCCCCAATGGGAGGGAAAGATTTAGAGCCCCTCCAGGATGTGTTCTAACCGGTGGCATAACACCTGAGTGAAGAAGTGAAGAAGCCTTGTAGCTTAAAGACACATTTCTTTTAGACTTGAAGGAGGCGGTGTTGCTCCTTGCCCCGGGGCATTCTAGCCTAAGAGTATAAATCCTCTAAAGTCCCAAATATTGGGCACTTGCTTTGGTTTCAGCCAGCTGAGTTGCCCACTCAGGTCTACCTGAGTCTATTTCTTTCCTACAAACAAATTATCTCCTGCTTTTGCTGCGGTTTGCTGTCTCTTGTTTGAATTAATTCCTACAAGCAAGACAAGAACTGGGGGCACAGGGTACTGTCTCTGGCCAGGAACTGTCTCCCGCCAGAGACCGCCTTGACCACCTCTGACAGAGAGACCACACAAAGTAGTGGAAAAGGTTTTGGAGTTTTTTAGGGCCTGACATACCAAACATGGAATTCTGATTTCCCATTTACCAGTTGTATGATTTTTACCTGTCTCAGAGCAAAAGTTTTTAATTTTTATGAAGTCTCATTTATCATTATTTTAATGGTTTATGGGTTTTGTGTGTGTGTCTTGTGTAAGAAATCTTTGCATACCCCATGATCATAAAGATTTAAAATGTTTTATTCTAGAGGTTTAATACTTTTAGCTTTAAATTTAGGTCTGTTAGCCATTTGGAGTTAATCTTTGTATATGTTTTGAGGTAAGAATTGAGAGTTGTTTATTTTCCTACACAGTTCCAGTGGTTTCAGTCATTTGTAGAAAAGACTATCTTTTCATCATGGAATTGAAATCTTTGGTACCTTTGTTGAAATCAATGGACCATAAATGTTGGGTTTATTTTTGTACTCTGCTCATGCTGGTGCCACACTGTCAAGTTTACTGTAGCTTTGTTATAAGTCTTGAAAGGAGCTAGTGTGAACACTCCAACTGTATTCTTCATTCCATGATTATTTTGGACATTCTAGGTTATTTTCTCTATTCATATAAATTTTAAAATTAGTATGTCAATTTCAACAACAAAGTCTCCTAGGACATTATTGATAATGTTATACCTATATATTCATTTTGTGGAGAATTGCCATCTTACTAATACTAGTCTTCTGATCCATGAGGATAGCATTGCAATTACTTTATTTAGGTCTTCTTTAATTTTCTCCTGCAATCTTTTATAGTATTAAGTGTTCAGTACTTGCATCTTTTGTTAAATTTTTTCAAAAGTATTTTAATGTTATTTCAGTAGAGTTAATTTTTAAATTAAATTTATGGGGATAATATTGGTTATAACATAGAAACTTTAAAGTTTTATAGTATGATATCTGTAAACATGGTGTTATTTTTTAAAGTTTGTTTCAAATCTCTCATTTCTAGCACATAAGCTTAATGATTTTGTTATATTGACATTATATCCTGAAACATTACCTAAGTCACTTATTAATTCTACTAGATTTTTTTGTAGCTTCCTTAGGGTTTTCTATGAACACAACCATCTCCTCTATAATACAGTTCATTTCTTTCATTTCAGTCTTTATGTTTATTACTTTTTGTTGCCTTATTGAATTGGCTTAGCCTTCCATTGCTATATTAAAGAGAAGTGAGAATAGCTGATATCCTTGCTTTATCCCTGATCTTGGGTAAATATCATCGAGCTTTTTTTCAGCTGAGTATGATGTTAACTTTAGTTTGTCATAGATATCTTTAATAAGTTTAGAAACTTGTGTCCTATTCCTAGTTTTTTAAGTTTTTGTCATAACTTGTGTCAAATGCATTTTATGTGTGTATTGAAAATATTATATCTTGATTTTTCTATTATATGCTATTTATATGGTGAATTACATTAATTTATTTTTAGATGTTAAGCCAACCTATCTACTTAGGATAAATCCCACTGGACCATGACATGTCATATATATTTTTAATATTGTTGGATTTTATTTGTTAAATTTTATTCATGATTTTTGCATTCGTATTCATAATGGATATTGATTTATGTTTCTCTATCCTTGGGATGTTTTTGTGTGATTTTGGTATCAGAGTAATACTGGAAAATAAAGGGATTTTAGAAGTGCTCTCTCTTTCACTATTTTCTGAGTCTGCAAAGTATTGGTATTATTATTTTGTTACAAATACCCATGGTTTAAAGGAAACAAATAATAGGGAAAAATAATATTTAACATTTACCAAATATCTACCATTTCTGATGTTCTTCTGTCTGTTCTAGGAATCCTTGTTTTTATCTGGAATCATTTCCCTTCAGTGTAAAGAACTTACTTTAGCAATGATTTTAGCACAGTTACGTTGACAACAAATTTTATTAGTTTTATTTTACCCAAATATTTCTTTATTTTTCTGTCATTTTAAAAGAAAATTTTCACTGGTTAGAGAATTATTTTCTTTAATGTTGTTGTACATCTTTTTGAATTAATATTTTGGATTTCTTCAGATAAATATCCAGAAATGAAATTGATGAGTCATATGCTAGTTCTATTTTCAGTTTTTTTAAGGACTTCCATGCTATTTTACATACTGGTTGTGTCAATTTATAAATCCATCAATAGTACATGAGGTTATCAGGCATTTAAAAAAATCTGGTTGTAAAATGAAAACCCTTCGTCTTGGGTGGGACCTCTGATCCCAGTTTAGATTTTTTGCCTTTAACTGAGGTGTATTGAGTCTGTTCTAAATATAATGACCCAGGCCATAATCAGAGATACAGATAGATTAAAATGGAATATCTTGCACAAGTCACTGGTTCAATTGATTGGGGCATCATCCTGTGCATCAAAAGTCATGAGCTCTATTCCCAGTCAGGACATATACCCTGGCTGTGGGTTCCTGTTGATCCCTGATACAGGCACATATAGAAGGCAACCAATCCATGTTTCTTTCTCACATTGATGTTTCTCTCTCCCCATCTTACTTCTAAAATCAATAAACACAAGTAAAAATGGGTGCTCTTCTCTTTCTATTTTTCTTCTGGAATTTCACACTTATTTTCAAAAGCAATGTTTCACCTTGCTTCAGTTGTTTGGTTATCCAGGCAAGAAAGACTCTCTCTCTTGAGAGAGAGAGAGATCATAATAATCCGGCCACTCAGTGGCCAACTTCACTTTCTTAGACTAAAAACAATTAAGTTGGAGACTATTTTTGTACATCATTCCCCTCCTTTTTTCTGAGTGTGTACTCCTGCCCAAATCTGTCTGCTTTTGTTCAACCTTCAGTATCTTTATGTAGCTGCTTTTTATATTATTTCCATGTCCAGGCTTCATAGCTATTTCTGCAGAATAATAATCTTGTAGACTATTAGACCATTATTTCTGCAAGCTAAAGTTAGTCATAATTTTTTGACCAACTCATTCATAGTTCATGTTGGAAATTTTCAGTAATTTCAAAAATGAATATGATAACATACAGCTAAGTTATTAAATATTTTTATGCCTCTACTGTGTTATAGCTATGTTGCCAGGAGTTCTTTACACTTATGAACAATTTGACCTTAGTTCCTTCTCTGATGCAACTTTGAAGCTAGTGGAAAAGATAGGTATTAAAAACAATTAAAATAAAGTGTGGTGAATGTTCTCATAAGAGCAATGACAGGGTACTATGGAAGTAAATAGTAGAATTCACTTATATAAATAACTCTAGAGGAGATCAGGGAGAATTTACTGAGAAAATGAGATTTAAAATGAAACTTGAAGTAAGTGTAGAAGTTGAAGTCAAATAAGTAGAATTTAATTTGCATATTAGAAAAATGATTTGGGGGACTTTTTGTAGAACTGTTCAAGTGAATGATGTGGTAGAAGGCAAGAGTAGAAGGAAGAAAAATAGGAAGTAAGTACAACAATAATGATGTACTAGAAAAGGCGATGATTATTGGAAAGGAGAGAATTGGGATATGTTTTAAAAATATGTAGGAGATTGAATTAAATAAGGTTTCTTTATTGGCTTAGTAAAAAAAAGGTCAGATAGGAGAGGAGACATCAAGGATAACCTCTAGATTTCTGGCCTGAGCCTCTGAATAGATGGTGGTAGATTTATTGAGATAGGGCATATTGGAGGATATATCTATTAAGAAATAAAATAAGATTATTAATTCATTTTAGGCTTCTGGATTTTAGGTACTTATATTATATCTAAATTGAAATATTTAACATGCAGTTGGATATGCATAAGAGAATTTTAGCTGAAAGCAATACTCTTGGTGCTGAATGTCAGGAGGAAGTCTTGTTTTCCTTATTTTTCATAAATCTATAAAGAAGGAACATGAGAGGAAATCTTCCAACTTCTTTTTCCACCCTCATCAACTCTTTACTGATAAATCTTGTAGAAGGATCTGAGCAAACTGGGCTCTGTGCATTCTGGGTCCCCTCTTATGCAGCTCACAGATGATCAGGATACAGGTGTAGTCTTCCATTTAGTTAGCTTTGAACTTGATCCAAATGGCTAGGGTTTATTCTACTTTACCTATGAGTAGAAAATAGTCATGTTCATTTTTGGAGAAATTTAGGGAGCCCAATAGTGAATCTAAATTAGTCAGGTCTCCAGTTAGTTTTATCCATACATCAGGTACTAAAATATTGATTGATTCTTCCTTTCTGTCTTGTTTTCTAGTTGATTCTAAACTCAAGAGTAGAAGATTGAGTGGGATTTCCTGGCTCTCCCAAATCCAAATAAATTAATAATATCTAATCATTTTCTATGTGAATTAACTAAAACCAATGGGAGATAGATATTTTTTCCATGTCCACACAGATAGTAAATAACATAACTAGGATTTGAATCTATTTAATTATTTTTAAAAACTGTTTCTTTCAGTACTTCATACCACAGTGCCTCAAGAGTGGTAACACTGAAACATACTCTTTGGCAATGACTTTTGGGTAAACTGATTAAGTCTCTGTTGCCTAGCAAAGAAGTCAACGTGGGTATTCTGCCATTGAATGAGGTGATCATAGAAACTGAAGAAAATAATTTTAGGTGTTTGTGGAAACTCAGAATACATCAGGCTCTGAAGTAAACAAGGTAGGACATCTCTGCTTAATATCTATAGGGTCTTTCCATCTGCACACCTACTTTCGGTTGATTCTCTCGTTTGAATGTCTGGGGAGGATCAACTCAATGCAATGACAAGACCATGGAAATGGTGGTTCTGCTTTTTCAGAACCACAGGATGTTGATAGTTCAAAGTAATTTCCCCTAGGATTAAACTTTAATCTCCTAGAATTAATTTCAAGTGCAATTTATAAGAGTATGTTATGGGTATTATGCAACTTATTAGAATACCTTTATTTAATGGAGGGTATGTTGAAGTGGAAATAACATGCACACTATAGGCAAACAGCTCAGCCTCTCCCTGTGCTTTGATGGTCAAGATACTTGACTCCCTGATCTTTTGTTTCTTCTTCCATAAAATGGAAGCAATGCTTTCCATGGTTTTGCTTAAAAGTTTTAAATATTGGATATGCATATGTCAAAATTGCTATTTAGTTGTGGAAATTTCAAGCTCAGTTTTCTACTTGCCTGCTTGTAAAGCCATCCTTATTCTACAGAATTCTCAGTGACCATCTCTTTAGGAGTAAATCCATAATGGTACACTGGGGAGTGAATACCAACCTAGAAGACAAGCTGTTTGGTTACACCAGTAAGAGTGGTTTGTGGAAGCCACTGGGGGATTGTCATTGTACGAAAGCAGCATGGTGCAAGGGTTAAGAGTAGGGGCATGTGGAGCCAGCTTTTAAGCTGTCTCTGCGATTTACCATCTCTGTGACATTACACAAGTTATTTATCCTTTCTGCTTCAGATTCCTTATCTATAAAATGAAGATGACACTATTACCTCTATATTAGGTTGTTGTAAGGATTAAATAATTTAATATGTACAAAGCAGCTATATTAGTGTTTGGCACATAGTAAGCACTATATAATTGTTAGTGATGGTACTGCTGCTGCTGCTGATGATGATGATGAGATGATAAATGTCTACGGTCTGGTTACAGGGGTTCTTATCAATTTCAAAGCTTCAGTAACTTTTCAAAAAATTAGACTGTATGAAAAGCAAGTAAATTTTAAAAACCTGGGTGACTTTTCAGAGAAATCCTTGACTCTGATGGAAGGCATGATTTAAGAATGAACAAAGGAACTGAGATGTACTGATGATATGGACAATTCTGTCCTGACTAGTGGGAAAGCGCTGCCACAAATGACAGGTTTGGAAATAGGATTGATGGAAGAGCTGGCATGTTTGAGGCAGCTTTAATATTAGTTGAGAAACCCCACTGGGAGGAGAGATAATGGGTCTTTGTTTGCTATAGCTCTCACTACCCCAAAGAAAAGAGCTGGGAAATAAAATAAAGGGCTTATGGGGCTTCTCTCTATTCCTGAGAAGTTCAGTTTCTTACTCACTTTTAAGTTTTGGGGCCTTGTACAATGTTTGGCTTTGAGACCCAGGAGAAAACTAAAGTTGAGGGGTGGGAGGTAGTGGTGACTCCTGCATAGCAAACGACTTTCACAGACAGATGCTCCCACTGGCCTTATGGAACCACAAATCCTCTCCGTGGTTTGGGGGTGAGTCAGAAACCTACGTAGGAGTTAATGAACCAAGACAAACTTCCCAGTGGCAGGCTAAGTCAGAGGCCAGGGCAGAGAACCTAGCAGCAGAATTCTAGGAGAGAATGAAAAATTTATGTTAATCACTGGTGAATAGAAATGGAAGCAGAGAAGGTTAGACATGGTCTAACCTACTTCATCCAGGATCCATGGTTGCTATAAGTGTGAATCTAATTGGATTTGGATCTTAATCTAAAGATAGGTTGTTATATCACTGTAAATGGGCTTAAAAATATTATTTTCTCAGATTTGAAATCAAATATGAAAAACTATGTGTAGTTGTTTATCTTACTCATGGATTTCTCTCTCTTTCTTTTTGTTGGGTGAAAGCTGAATTAAATAGCTGTATGAAATCATTTTTAAAAATCCAGAAGTTAGGTTTCAGGGGGAAAAAACTTGACAACTTGGAAGGACTGTCTTAGGTAGGCTCATTCCTATTTGGAGCAAATTGCTCAAAATATCCTTTAGAAGATGAGAATAAGAGTGTTGAGAAAAGCTGAACTCCATTGAGGAGAATAGCAATCTTCCTTAGATCTATTGTTTTACTGTTGTTGCTCTGAAGCTCCATCAGAACACGGAGGCTTAAAAGTAGTGGGAGTTTTCTCTACAGCGCTGTAGGCAGAATAGGTGGGGCCAGCTTTCTTTGCTGTTCTGAATGTGGGCCACGTGGTTCAGGTTAGTCCAGCCATCTGTGTGTGTTGGGGTAAAGAAAGGTATATTCACATTTCTGGATGGCCCTTGACTCCTTTCCTTACATAGGAATTCCAGGATGTTTTATGTGAAGTACTGAGCAGAAAAGCTCAAGCTTTCATGTTCAAGGAGTAGTACATATTGAGTGTAGAGTGAATGAGAACACAGGTACACCAATCATTTTATAAGAGTGTCCTTCTTTCTACTTTAAGCATAAGTAGGTGAAAATTATAGCAACAGAGTCCACAGAAGAAAAGATTTAAAAAATATATCTAATGCTGGAAAAAATGATCAAATATTTTGGGCAAAAATTAAATTATGTTATATACTAAATCCAAAATTAATTTCATGTGAACTAAATAATAACTACTACTGAGGGGTTATTCTGAATCATGTGTTTTAAATATATTATTTTACCTAATATTTATAACAACGCTTAGAGGTAGGTATTATCACCACTTAAGAAATGAGATATCTCAGAGAGAGGTGTCCTACCAAGGTCACCAGGTGAATAAGGGCCAGGGCTGGGATTCCACACAGACCATCTGAGCGAAGAGCAAACAGGGCTTGGGACTTCCCCTAATGAAGCATAGGACAATGAATAATTAAACTACCAGATATTTATCCACTCATGATTGGAAAGGATTTTTGTAAGCATAAAGTAATTGAGGAAACAATAGAATAAAAGGCTGACACTATAAAATCAAACATAACAAATAAAATCTTCAGTAATTACAAATTTAAATTTGGTAAACTGAAAAAATATTTGAATCCTTCATGAGAGACAAAAGATTATATACCTTAACATGTTCAATGCTATTAAAAATCCACAGTAAAAAGATCTCAGAAGAAAATGGACCGAAGACAAGACAATTCAAAAAAGAAACACAAATAGGCAGTAAGTGTGAAAATGTATTCAAACATGTACGTTACAATTTGTCACCTTCCGATTACCAACAATTTTTTTAAAAAACATGCTGTGAAATATGTGTTTTCTTGCACTGCTGTAGGCTTATAAATTTTTCAAAAAAGCTTTCTGAAAAGCAACTTAGATATGGGCATCAAAAGCATTAGAGTTAAAATGTTAAGAATGTTTTACTCTACGTCTAGGTTCTTTTTCTCCATGGAAATAGAATTATGTACACAGTGGGTGTCCGAGAACTAAATTTCAGTATAGAATTCATCTTTAATGCAGAATTCAATATGTACCACTGGCCAAATTATCTCATCATTCTACCTCTGTTTTTTCATCTATAAAATGTGAATGTGACTAATATTGACAAAGTTTCTCTGAGGATGACATGACATAGTGAACATTAGAGAGTTAACCTAGTATATGGCAATTACACAGTTAAGTAATATTATTATTTTTATTCATAGTGTTGCTATTTTTATCATAGTTTTATTTATGAGTAAAATTAGTGAAAGCAAACATTTTAAATGACTACTAACATGAGTAAATCTTTATAATATATTCTAAAATAAAAAGGCAGCTATCTATTTGATTACAATTTATACGTTTTTCATAGAAGGAAATATGCCAAAATGTTAACATTGGAAATTATTGGATGTTCATCTGATTCCTTTATCCTTTTCTCAATTTTCCAATTTTCTTAAGTGGAAATGTTCTTTTGCTATAAAAACAACAACACATAAGTATTTTTAATGAGGGGGCAAGGTGTAAAGTCAGTCATAACTGTAGAATTCTGGAGCAGGGTTGGTGGAACGAGGGCCTGCAGCTGAGGTGGAAAGTCTCTCCGAGGTGTGGGGTGAAGTTAATTCAGTCTGAGTTTCTGCGGGTGAAAGCACATTGTATGAAATTTAGATCTCCGAATATTGATTCAAACTTAATGAAAGAGAAGACAGAACTTGAGTGCCTTTATTTTCCATGAAGGATTGAAGGAAGTCAAACAGAAAGAAAAATATATCTGAAAAATATATCTTTCAAACAAAGCCTCCAAACCTTGGATACCAGGATAGACTGTGATTAATAAAGAAATACTTTTAGATTCTTTCTATGTGCCCTACAGTGTTAGTTTTGGTAGCAGTAGTTAGTAAAGACATCAGTACTACCCTTAAGTTCATAGAATATATTGATATATTCTTAAAGCATCTAGTGAGCAAAAGGAGAATTTTATACATGCACACACACACATACAAATTTTGATTGAGAGAGCAGAAGGGAAGAATTGGTGATATCAAAATGCAAAATGAATGGGTTGAAAATAGGTGTATCCTGTCCACTAGGCTAAAAGCTAAATGCTTCAAGATGAGTAAAAGATGCATTCTGGGATTATTTATAATTACAAATGTGAGACTAATATAGTTTGAAATATATTATTGGACATTTATTTTTTTATGGGGCTGTCCTCTGATTTAGCCAGGGATGTCCATTGCTTAGAGAAGGAAGGATGTAGGCAGGAATGTTAAGACAGGAGCACAAAAACTTTACTATTCAATTTTTTACTAAAAATGAAGTTTTTTGAGACTACTGTGAGACAATAGGTAAGATTCACTAAATAAATAAATAAATAAATAAATAAATAAATAAATAAATAAATAATAAATAAATAAATAAATATTTTTGAATTCCCCAAATATTTCTTTCCATGTCCAGAGTCAAAACTAGGAGACTTGTATCACAGAATTTTCCCTGAGCCATCGCCTAGGAAGGATGGAGGGTGTGACCTAATGGAAGATAACAGAAACAGGAAGGGAAGCAGATTTCTGTCCTGGGGGAAGTGGTGCACTGGAAGAGGAGACACTAGGGTGAGGTGCTCTCTGGGTCCCTCGTATGAAACTAGAATTCTCATTCCTAGATCTTAGCCACAGATGCTGGATATCTGATCGAAGTTCCAGATCATTCTCTTCGATGCATCCAGTATCCAGATATACAGAAGCTGGTACATGGGCAAGAGCAGAGGAAAAAATGATGTATACATAGATTTACCTGCAAAAGGGCCTCAAACCTTGTTACTGCACAGGGTTTGCAAGACCTAGGAGTCCCACATGCATGGTGTAGGCAGGGGTCCTCAAACTTTTTAAACAGGGGGCCAGTTCACTGTCCCTCAGACTGTTGGGGGGCCGGACTATAGTTTAAAAAAAAACTATGAACAAATTCCTAAGCACACTGCACATATCTTATTTTGAAGTAAAAAAACAAAATGGCAAAAACACCCGCATGTGGCCCACAGGCCGTACTTCGAGGACGCCTGGTGTAGAGGGTGGAATGGGCATTTAGAGAGGTTGTTAAGAGGTTCAGTGGCCAAAGAGATAGTATAGGTGTCAGGATGAATAGGCTACAGAGCACGGAACCTCACAGCAAGAGGCATGTATAGGAGGCTGGGGACCCTAGCAGCACCTTCGACAGGGTGGCTACAAATAAGGCAAGATGTAGTGTTGCCTGGGCTGTAGGCAGGCAGGTCAGTACAGGCCTTCGAGGACTAAAAGACCAGCTCTATGACAGAGAAGACCAGGGACTTTATGATCTCAGCAGTATGACAAAGAATCACAGTTTCTCCTTGTATCAGTTTGAGAAAGAAAGAGGGACGAAGAGAAAAACCTGGTGAGAAGGGATGAACCAACTCTCACAGGGATTTTGATGTTCAAATTGGCAGATGATTTACCCATTGGATCAGTGGTTCTCAACCTTGGCTTACACAATGAAATGATCACCTGGGAAGCTTTTAAAACTTTTTACTGCCAAGCTCAATTAAATTAGAATCTCTAGAGCTGGGGTCCTGGCATTAGTATTTTTAAGAAATCTTTGTAAGATTAAAGAAGTGCAGCTAGAATCTAGAACTGCTGTGATGGGGGAAAAGAAACTTAAAGGAGACTTAAATTGAAAATGATCTCTACTTGGCAAGTTTAGTTTACTTCAGCTTGCCCTCCATTACTGAAAATTTTAAATCATACAGAGCAAGATGAGATAATTTCAAGAAAAGAAAAGAAAATGTTCAAGAAAAATCTACATATGAACTAGAGTATTTTTAGCTCTGCTCCTCATAATAAAAAGAGCTAATGCACAATGATTGCTTACTATTTCCTGGGTATTAGTTCAACTGTTTTATACATACTAATTCATTTAATACCAATGACAACTTGGGAAGTCAGCACTATTAACATTCCTACTTTAGGTAAGAAAATGGTCACAGAGACATTAACTTTTCCAGTTGCACCCAGTTAGTGTCAAAGCAAGTATTCACACTGAAACAGGCTGTGTCCAAAGCCCAATCTTCCTTCATCCAGCTGCTACCTCAGATCTCTCAAATGATACAATACTTCCTCCTAGGCAATTGCTTATACTGACATCTGTTAAAAGTTTGTCAAGGTTCTGGAAAGAACTTTTGCATATCCTGTCTTAGTCATCATTTTCAGTTTTGCTAGTATTTTTCCTCCTTTCAGAATATCAGAGTATGCCTTACTAATGTTAGCCTATCAAACTGTATTTAATAGGATTCAACTCAAATGTTCTGGAAGGTCATTCCGGAAGGTCATTCTGCCATTCGGTCTAATTAGCATATTAGCTCTTTATTATATAGGACTAGAGGTCTGGTGCACAAAATTCTTGCACAGTGGGGGGGGGGGTCCCCTCAGCCCAACCTGCATCCTCTCCAATCTGGGACCCTTTGGGGGATGTCTGACTGCCTGTTTAAGCCCAGGGATTGGGCCTAAACCACCAGTCGGACATCCCTCTCACAATCCTGGACGGTTGGCTCCTAATTGCTCACCTGCCTGCCTGCCTGGTCACCCCTAACTGCCCCCTCCCTGCCGGCCTAGTCACTCCTAACTGCTCCCCCCACCGGCCTGGTCACCCCTTACTGCCCTCCTATGCCAGCCTGGTTGCCCCTAACTGCTCCCCCCTGCTGGCCTGGTTGCCCCCATCTGCCCCCTCTGCCAGCCTGGTTTACCCTAACTGCCCCCTCCTGCCAGCCTGGTTTCTCCCAACTGACCCCCATGCTGGCCTGGTCGCCCCCAACTGCCTCCCCCCTGCCAGCCTGGTCACCCCACACAGCCTTCTTGTTCAGTCGTTTGGTCATCCATCACTAACCCCCCTGCCAGCCTGGTCACCCCACGCAGTCTGCTTGTTCAGTTGTTTGATTGTCCCTCACTAACCCCCCTGCCAGCCTGGTCATAGGCAGCTATCTTATGAGGGCATGAGGGTCAATTTGCATATTACCTCTTTATTATATAGGATTGTCTTGTTCATGTTCAAAACCATATCTCTTAATAAAATTTCATGAAAATGGTCACAATTCAAATCTAACATATATAAGAAAGTGGTTGCCCCTCAAAACAATAAATACTACAAATGTAGAATAAAAAAGATTTTCAAATAAATATATTGAATGGCAACCTCTAACAAAATAGCAAAAGTATAAGGTGAATAAGCAAAGAAACTTCTTTTGACTTTTCATTTTTGAAATAACGAGGTATCCTCAGCTATTTTAAAATTGTGTATTTCTCAAAATAACATGCTTATGGCTATTTGTCTTAAGCTGCCAGATGGGAAAGGGCTATTTAGTTGAAGTTTCTTGTCCTTCTTTATTTTTGTGACATGTTCTTCTTTTTGGTTTTATAGGCAGCATTGTAGAAGTTTACTAGACAAATACATATTTAAAAAGATTTAGTGATAAACACAGTTATTTTCTAAAAATTTAAAGAACTATATCTTTAACCAAACTTATATTTTAATTACTACCAGCATAGATTATTGGGCTTTTGTCTGAAATTTTTGAGTTTTCCTTGAGGCATAAATATTATTCCTTATTCCTTATTCCCAAGTTATGGGATCCAATTCTTTTTTATTTTATATGTTCTGGATATTTGCTGCCTTAAGAAGTAATAAGAAAATAAGTTTCATTTTCTTTTACCTTGTGGCCTTTGACCTAAATGCTAAAAATATATCAGGCTTAATAATAATTCCTCTGGCTTTTTTTTATAGTAGATAAATGTATATTGAACCAATTGGTACTGAATTGGCTGGCAAATAAACATTTCAAATGTAATATCTACATGAATTGGCAGGTATTTGGTAAAAAGAAAGACCAATAGCCTGAAGGTCAAAATTTTCCTTATGACCTATGGTGCAGACCAAGAATAAATTATTTTAAATTCTGTTAATATCACTTAAACATTTTTAACCTTCCAAATTCTTCTTGTACTATTGATGCACCTTTCAGAGATAACTATGATAAAAAAAATTGAGTAATGGCATATTTTGAATTCTAGTTCAATTACTTTATGATAAAGGATTTCTTTATTCACAAATGAGAGCTGCTGTTTGAAGGTAGAGTTCAGCTGGTTATATACTAACATGCGGCAAGGCAATTATGATGAAACAAAACTCATTCTAGAACTCTCTTGTAACTATGGCAACCAGAATTAAATGAATTCTATTAGAAATACAAAAAGCCACCCCAGCAGGATAGAGTAAATATTATCTCATTGATTTATGAAGGTTCCAGATGATGAAAAGTGGTTAATATATTTCTGTCATGAAACACATTTGTTAGGGTTTCTTTTTATTAATAGAGCCATTGTCTATTTCAATAGTGTCAGCCAGATAGCTTTAATTTTTACATCTTTTTCCAATCACTTTTGCCTTCATTACAAGAAGCTATCAGCCTTTCTATTATCGGCTGCATTTTATTTCGGGGTAACAAAGAGAATACTCCACTTAAGGACCATTTCTGATTATATTGGACTAAAATCTGGCTTGATGAAAAATTGTCATGATAAATAGGGTGCACATTTGTTTTGAGTAAGAATTAGTTCATTTTGATATTTTATTTCACTTGTATTTGGACAAAATACACAATTCTCTTGGCTTCAGGTGGCTGGTGCATGCAGTGGGATTTATTGGGAATGGAAAATTAAACTTTCAGTAATTTGTTCTGTAAGTAGACTAATTTAAAATTCAATTCAAGTAATAATGTGAGTCTAAAATGGAACAGCATTATGTAGCAAGATTAGAGTTTTTGTATCCCAGAGGATTTGGTGTGTAGTCGTCATTGGGGCTCTGCATGCAAAATGCCAACACGTACTGTACCTACTTCTGCTTTTCCCTAAAATCAACTCAACACTTTGTGTTGTTGTGATTAAAATGAAAAGGTCACTCTGGTTTTTCCCCTCCAAAATACTGACCTCAATCATAAGAATGAAGTATATGCAAACCAGAATGTAGGACACTAGACACATACCAGGCATTGGTCCCCAAGACCTTCAAATCTTTGGGTTTCAGTAGGTACATTTCCCCACAGTTGTTTCTTGTCACTTTATATCCCTATGCTACCAAGGTGAGTTAGAAAATGTGTTTTTTCAAATGAAAGTGCTCAGTCATAGAAACAAAGCAGAAAATTATGAGAGAGATTGAAAACTAATACATTTAACTTACTTCATACTTTTGTGTTCTCTTAACTTTAAAAAATATCTATATGAATAAAAGATTAATATGCTAATTAGACAGGATAGACCGGACATCTTCCAGATGTCCTTCCGGACAAAGCCGCAGCACCTGTGAGGGCCTAGGAGGGCTGGCAGCCTCAGTAGCCGACAGTGGCAGCAGCAGCAGGGTGATGGGGGCGGTGCCTTCCCCTGATAGGCACAGTCGCCTCCTACAAAGGGAGGCCAGACTGCAGCTTAGGCCCGCTCCCCATGGCACCTAAGCCATCACCTCCCCTGAGGGCTCCTGGACTGTGAGAGGGGGCAGGCTGGGCTGAGAAAGCCCCCCCCCCTGCCCCAGTGCAAGAATTTTCATGTACCAGGCCTCTAGTTGAATTATAAGATTGAACTTTAGGTATGTTATATACCTTAATAGTTGGGATATATTTAGCTTGTATAATCTGTACTATTTTTAATGAGTTTTTCTTGTTATTATAGATATAAAAATTCCTGAGATAAACTACCATCAATCAAACCAAGCAGTTGCCTAACAAAGTAAATAATAAAAGAACCACAGGCTTGCCTTGCTCTTGTCCTGATGCAGCACTTCTCTAAAGCCAATTGCAGTCTTCTAAATGCCATTGCAATCTGAGCCTTTCTGCCTGCAGTTCTAAGGATCATGAAGTTCTAAAGTTTCGTTGACATTTTTATTATATTTCACAGCATTCCCAAGTCAGGCTGACATTCTGCTTTGAATCACAACATATAAAAACTGGAAGGGCTTTCAGAGATCACCTAGTCTAAGCTGTTCATTTTGCAGATAAGACATTGAGGCTCAGAGAGGTGAAGTGAATTACCCAAGGTCACACAGCACATTAACAGCACAGCTGGAGTAAGACCTGTGGTCTTCTAGCTCCTAATTCAGAATTCTTTCACTAAACCTCACAATTTCCTGTTTTCCCTTAGGTCCAGAGGAAGGCACTTTTAGGTCTTCCTTTAGCATGTGAATTCACAAAGTAGGATTACCCAATACCCACCAAGTGCTCCATCTATTCCTGCCCATTGCATATCCTCTTCAGTTTTAAAGGGGAAAAAAAGCCTGAACTTTCTGCTTTTATATTCATTATCTACTCTGTGTCTGTTAGTTCTTCTTGGTTTTTTAGTAATGCTTTTTACTGATTAACTTGGTCTTTGCAATATAAAATGGTGAAATGCATTATCCTGAGTAAATGTGATGTTATTAATGTGTTTTATTCTAGTTATGGGTCATTATTTCCAATAGATGTTATCGTCCCAGCACTGAGACCTAGCAGGTGGTCTCACTAGAAGTTATAACAGTTTTCTTAATGGTCTGGTAAGAATGTCATTTGCAGGGCAGCAAGGACGGAGAGAAATTGGTCCCAGAGCTAGCTTGCTTCTGCACTCATTCCTAAGCTTGAGCAAGCAAAAGTAAACACATATTTTCTTACTGATCAGTAGGGTATTTTTTTCCTGCCTGTTCATTTTCAGTAAAAGTGATGAGGACCCATGTAAATTTATTTCCTATGTACAGTCTCCCCCTCCCCCAATAATACTACTAATGACTCTGAAATATTCTGCTTTTCTAATTCTTAGAGAAAACAGGCCTTATTGCCTACTGAGGGGACCCAATATCCATCCAAGCAATGAGCTATGATTAAGTACAGTTGCTCAGGCAAAAGACAGAGACCACTGGGAAACACAAATCAAGAGACACTTTTTCCATTAGAGGTAGCTCACTCCTGGGAGAATGTATGATGTCAGCACGATAAGAGAAACAGACATCATATATTTAAATGCTAACACCTTATCAGATGTTAAGAGGCATGCTTGCCCGAAATTATTGCATGATTAAAATGATGGTGTATATCAGTGATTTTCAACCGGTGTGCCACGAGAAATGCATGCAATACATCCATCCAATACCTGTCCATTTAGTCAGGGGCACTGACCCCCTATCCCTTAGACTGTGAAATAAAAAATGACAACAGCCAATACAACAGCTGTCCGGTGTGAATGAATCAAAATTATACCTATATTTTTTTTTTTTTTTTTTGTAAATTGGCAAAAAATATATTTTTTTGTAAATTGGCAAAAAATATATTTTTTGGATTTTTTCAACCTTTTTCATCTCATGGCACAAAATAAAATATATTTATTAGTTTGTGCCATGAGATGAAAAAGGTTGAAAATTTCTGGTGTACATGATTGTCCAAAATTTTTCATCACGTAATCACAGTTGAATGGCTTAGTGTATAATTACAAGTATTAATGCCCTGATGAAATGAACTGCTTACATTCAGAAAGGTACTTTGGAATGTTTGTGTTTCCAGATCCATAGAAGGTGCCACTGGCACATAGGTGCCTATGTGTGTGTGTGCTTACGTGCTGGTATGCATGCTTGAGAGAGAGAGAGAGAGAGAGAGAGAGAGAGAGATACAGTGTGTCCAATGGTGTGCATCCAAAGCCTTTATTAATTTCATTAGTGCACCTGCCATAAAGTACCAGGTTAGTAATGTATGTACTTCACTGGTTCCTCATTGCTATTGTTGTATTTAATCAATTCTGAGATGAATGTGTTTTCTCGCCCCACATTTTAACTTCTCTGAAACCGAAAGTATCTTCTGGCTGCTGGTGAATGGAGGTGGTTTTGCTATGGCTGTCATTGTCTGTGCGCACTTGAACTTAGTGGCACGTCAGTCAACATGTCAATTAAGAACTGATTGAGAAAGATATGTGAGGTTGTTAGTCTGAAGCCCCCTCAGGAAAGCACCGATATAAAATCTTGAATTAGTACCAGTAGCTTGGCAGAAAATCCCAGAGACATTAGTGGAACATTCAAGAAATGATGCCTGCTATGCTCCTGAGTAAAAAAGTGTCTCCGAGGAGTCAATTTCTGTGTACAGGTTTGCAAACACCTAAACCAATATCTTTCATTTACATATTCCTTCTTTAATGTTTAAACAAGAGTTCTATGTGAAAAAAAAAAAAAAACACCTATTTCTAAATAGGTTTAAAAGGTTTCAATATCTATATATATGAAAGCCCAGGGACCAGAATGGCTGAATGACTAGAACGACCAGTGGCTATGACGCGTACTGTGGCAGGCAACCAGCCTGATCCAGGCCCCGATCGCTCCCTCCCCAGCTGGCCCGGCCCCTGATTGGCCCCCAACACCCTGATCAGGGGCGGGGCTAGCCACCAACTGCCTATGGCTCCACCCCCTGGCCAGCCAACCACCTGTGGCCCCTCCCCTTGACTGGTCCCACCAACATTCTAATTGGGGGTGGGGCTGGCTGGCCAACCACCCACAGTCCCTCCCCCTGGCCAGCCTGATGGTTCTCCATCAGGGCAGGCTAGCTGGACCCTACCTATGCACGAATTCATGCACCGGCCTCTAGTCTTTAAAATAAACTCATACAGGTCAGGGAAACATTGTTTAATTGGCAGTGCTTTTCTTTTCTTGTGGTAAATAATGGTACATATTACCTCAGTGGCATTTTTGGTTCAATAAGATATGGCATTTATTTAATCATCATATTGTATAGCTAAATATATCTAAAGCCAAGGGATTTGGAGAGAGAGTCTAGCTTCTTCATTTTATATCAGAAACAGGTTCAAAGAAATGAGATGAGTTGTCGATGGAGACAAGCCAAATTTTAGGGGTCATTCCTGATGACTATTGTAAACTAGGCTTATTTAGTTTTAATAATAAGCTATCATTTTGTTCACTAAGTGAGACTGCGTCTTCTTAGTATCCTATCTAATAATAGACAAATATGCAAATTGACCATACCTCCGACACACCCACAAGCCACGCCCACTATCCAATCAGAGCAAGTATGCAAATTAACCCAAACCAAGATGGCTACAGCCACAGAGAGCAAGGTTTCCTAGGTAACAGAGGAAGCCAAGCTTTCCGCCTGCCCTGGCCAGGCCTAAGCCTCCACTCAAGCTACAAAGTTTCAATTATAGAAGGTAAACAAATTCAAACAAATGGCAGTAGAATGGAGCTTGAGAGAGCAGGCCAGGGTTGCCCCCGGCAACAGGGGAAGCAAAGCTTTCACACCCTGGCCGGGCCCACCCGCTTAAGGCAACAAAGTTTCAATTATAACCCCAAAACAAATGGCTGCCGGCCTCTGAGGGAGCCCCAGGCTTGGCTCTGCTCCAGGCTACAAAGTTTCAATTGTAGAAAGAAAATAAATTCCAGATACCAGGGCCTCTGCTTGGGTTGCCAGGGGGCGTGGCCAGCCTGCAAACCACCACAGGCCCCTCGCTCAGGCCGCCCCACACCCCAACGGAACCCCCACCCTGATCAGGGACACCCTTCAGGGCAAACCAGCTGGCCCCCACCCCTGTACCAGGCCTCAATCCTAACTAATAAAAGAGTAATATGCAGATTGATCATCACTGCAACACACAATATCGCTGCCCCATGTGGTCAAAGATCCTACCCCCATGTGGACACAAGATGGCCATCACAAGATGGCCAGCAGGAGAGGGCAGTTGGGAGGCACCCGGCCTGCAAGGGAGAGCAGTTGAGAGGGACCAAGCCTGCAAGGGAGGGCAGTTGGAGGTGATCAACCCTGCAGGAGAGGGCAGTTAGGGGTGACCAGGCTGGCAGAGGAGGGAAGTTGGGGGCAAACAGGCTGGCAGCAGAGTGGTTAGGGGGTGATCAGGCTGGCAGGCAGAAGCAGTTAGGGGCAATCAGGAAGGCAGGCAGGCAAGCAGTTGGGAGCCAGCAGTCCTGGATTGTGAGAGGGATGTCTGACTGCCCGTTTAGGCCCGATCCCACCGGGCCTAAATGGGTAGTTGGACATCCCTCAAGGGGTCCCAGATTGGAGAGGGTACAGGCTGGGCTGAGGGACAACCCCCCTCCGTGCACGAATTTCATGCACCAGGCCTCTAGTATAAGAATATTGTGTGATCTAACAAAGTAAAGTAGTATACTATTTTCTTTTTTAATTTGGGAATCTCCCCGGAGGCATTAAAATAGGGGTTTTCCAGCAATTAATTTTAGTTCTTTGGGAAATGGTGGTGGTTTCATAATATTTTAGGAACTATTATTTCTGGGGGAAGAGGAGGATAATGTTCCTTTAATGTCTGGAGAATTCCAGATAAAGAACAGGGGCAATATTATTGGTTCTGAGAATAAAATAATATAATTAAACTTTTTTTTTTCACACCACTATCTAGTATTTATTAATATTTTATGGACATTCTTGTGGTATTTGACCTTTGTAGTACATCAGAATTTTTGATGTATTTCACTTTATAATCAATCATTATTTTTATTTATCAAAACAATGTGCTAAATATAGTTTTGAAATCAAAAGACATAAAAGACTTTTATTGAAAAATAGCAGTCTCTTCTCCTTTTCTTCGAATTCCAGTTTAACTCCCCAGAGACAAGCACTGAATTTTTCTAACCATTTCCTTGGCATTTCTAAATGATATCTATCAAGCAATTAGAAAGAAATGGCTTTTTTCTTGTTCAACCATATGTTCTTAAACAGCTTTATGAAGGTATATTTGACCGACAATAAATTATACAAATTTTAAATGTTCAATTCTATACGTTTTGGCAGATGCACTGATTTGTAAAATCATCTCCACAATCACAATCAAGGTAGTGCTTATATCATTCCCATTCATATTTCCTTGTGCCTCATTGTAATCCTATCCTGCTACTACTCCCTGTAACTTCCCCTCTCACCCTCCAGGCAATAACTGATTTACTTTGATCACTAAAATTAGTTGGCATTATCTAGAATTTTACATATGGAATAATATAGTAGCACTCTATTTTTTTCTGGTCTCTTTCACAGAGCATAATTATTTTGAAACTCACGTTTTTGCATGTTATCAGTTTATTGCTTTTTAGTGCTGATTAGTATCCTATTGTATGGATACATTGTAACTTATTAATCTATTTACCTGTTGAACATTTAGGATTTTTCCTAGTTTTGGCTACTGCAAAGAAAGCCATTAACATTTCTGTACAAATATTTCTATGGAAATATACTTTCATTTCTCTGTGTAAATGTTTAATAGTGGAATAATTTGGCTTTATGGCAGTAGTATGTTTAATTTTTTAGGACACTGCCAAACTGCACTTCAAAGTAGCTGTACTATTTTACGTTTCCACCTCCAGTGTATGAGAGTTCCAATGGTTCCACATCCTCACCAACACTAGGAATGATCAACCTTATTTTAATCTTAGACATTGGAATAGTTGTGTACATGTATTTAATTGTGACTTTAATTTATTTTTATCTAATTACTAATGATATGAAGCAGAGTCAATAATATGATAAAATGAGTGAGACACTCACCTCAAACACAAAATTGAGAAGGTGCCAGAAAACTCAGTAATCAAGATAAATAATATTTCAGTACAATGTTTTAAAAATTTTAAATAATGTTTTAAAAATTTTAAATATTACAAAGTGCCCATAGTGAAAAAATTATCAAAAATTTAAAATACAGTATTGTTATTATTAACTAGCAGCCCGTTTGCATGAAGATTCGTGCAATAGACCTTCATTCACCTGGCTGCCTGCACCAGTTTTCTGCCGGCACCGGGAACCCAGGCCTTGGCTGTGGCCACCGCCTTCTGCCTTCTTTCAGGGGCTCTGCTGCACCCCAGCGTCCCTGCTAAGGATCGTAGGAGCCGACCCCCTGGTCTTTGCCTGCGATCCGTGCAGGCTCCCCGCTGGTGCCCGAGGCTTTCCCAGCCTTGGGCTCCACAGCAGCCCAATGTCCCTGCAACTGTTTCCTGGTGGGCTTGGCTGGTGGGCGTGGCTGGTGTAGCGAAGGTACGGTCAATTTGCATATTACTCTATTATTAGGTAGGATTTTTTTCTTTTGCTTAAGATTTTAATATGGCTTGCTGCTGTACTGATGTTAAGAGATTTTTTCATGTTCTTATTTACTGTACATATATATTCTCCTAATGAAGTATCTACTCAAATCTTTTACTCCTTTTTAGATTGTTTTTAAATTGACTTTGAGAATACTAGTTCTTTATTACATATGTGTTTACAGATATTTCCTCCTAATCTTCAGTTTACCTTTTAGTTTTCTTAAGAGTGCCTTTCAAAGAAAGGAATTTCTAAATTTAATGAAATCAAATGAACAACTTTATCATTTTTAATTTTATGTAGTGCATTTGATGTTGAAAGAAAACTTTGCTTAACCAAAGGTCTCAAAGATTTGCTATTTTTTCTAGTAGAAATTTTATAGCTTTAAGTTATACAGTTAGGTATATGATCCATTTTGAGGGTTAATTTTTTATAGGTAAAAGTATTCAAACCAAATATGTTCTTTAATGACAACAGAATTAAATTAGTGCTTTTTATTGAATACTAGAGGCCTGATGCATGAAATTCATGCAAGCTTAGGCCTTCCTTCCCCCAGCTGCCGGCACTGACTTCCCTCTGGCACCTGGGACCCAGGCTGGCTTTCCTCTGGCCGCACGCAGGCACCCAGACTGGCAGGTACTCGGGACCTGGGCTTCCCGCTGGCCCCAGCTTTATCTGGAATGACGTCCGGAATGACATCCAGAAGGATATCCAGTCTAATTAGCATATTACCCTTTTATTATTATAGATGACTAGCTAGTTGGTAAGTACTGTCTGTTGAAAAGATTAGCCTTTCTTCATTTAATTGACTTTGAAAATCTATTTTATTTTTCACAGAATTTTGTTACTCTTCAAAGATGATGTGGTTAAGTCTTTTATCATTTCATATGAATTTTATTTATTTATTTTTTTTATTTTTTTCTTTATTGATTAAGGTATTACATATGTGTCCTTATCCCCCCATTGACCCCCAGCCCCCCACTCATGCCCTCACACACTGGTGTCTGTATCCATTGGTTATGCTTATATGCATACATACAAGTCCTTTGGTTGATCTCTCTCCGTCACCCCCACCCTCCCCTACCTTCCCTCTGAGATTTGACTGTCTGTTTGATGCTTCTCTGTCTCTGGATCTATTTTTGCTCATCCATTTATGTTGTTCATTATATTCTATACATGAGTGAGATCATGTGATATTTATCTTTCTCTGACTGGCTTATTTCACTTAACAAAATGCTCTCCAATTCCATCCATGCTGTTGCAAATGGAAAGAATTCCTTCTTTTTTACTGCAGCATAGTATTCCATTGTGTAGATGTACCACAGTTTTTTAATCCACTCATCTGCTGATGGGCACTTAGGCTGTTTCCAAATCTTAGCTATGGTAAATTGTGCTGCTATGAACATAGGAGTACATATATCCTTTCTGATTCGTGTTTCTAGTTCTTGGGATATATTCCTAGAAGTGGGATCACTGGGTCATTTTTAGTTTGAGGAAACTCCATACTGTTCCTCACAGTGGCTGCACCAGTCTGCATTCCCACCAGTAGTGCACAAGGGTTCCTTTTTCTCCGAATCCTCACCAGCACTTGTCATTTGTTGATTTGTTGATGTTAGCCATTCTGACAGGTGTGAGGTGTTACCGCATTGTCGTTTTGATTTACATCTCTTGGATGATTAGCGACTTTGAACATGTTTTCATATGTCTTTTGGCCTTCTTTATGTCTTCTTTCAAAAAGTATCAATTTAGCTTCATTGCCCATTTTTTGATTGGGTTTTTTTTATCTTCCTTTTGTTAAGTTGTATCATATAAATTTTAGAATCCAGTTCTTAATTCCTACACAAAGGCTGCTCAAATTTTATTTATATTGCATTGAATCTATAGGTCAATTGGAGAAAAATGATATCTTAATTGTAATGAATTATCTGATCCATGAACATGGTTTATCTCTGTTTATATGGGTGCTTTTTAATTTCTCTAAGTAATATTTTATAGTTTTCAGTGTATAGGTTTTGTACATATTTTGTCAGATTTACTTTATAAATTTTATGTTTGATGCCATTGAAAATGTTTTATAAATAAAATAAATTTCTGATTGTTGCTATTATATAGAAACTAGAGGCCCATTGCAGGAAGAGATTTGTGCAATAGGCCTTCCTTCCCTTGGCTTCCAATACTGGTTTTCCTGCAGCACCTGGGACCCAGGTTTTCTCTCCGGCCGGAGTCTGCTGCCTTTGCCTTGGCTGCTTTACTGCAGACTCCGGCCAGAGTCTGACATCTTCGCTGCAAACTTCCCTCTTCATCTTTGCTGCAGACTCTGGCTGGAGTCTGCCATCTTTGTCTTCGCTGCAGACTCCGGAGTCTGCAGTCTTCGTCTTCGCTGTGGCCAGAGTGCCGCTCCTGTAGGTCCCTTTGCCCCCGCCCTCCCTCTCATAGCAGGCGTCCTGCCCCGCCCAGCCACTCCGAGCCTGGAGCAGCTGGATGGCCACCATCTTTCTCCTTCTAATTTGCATATTCCCTCCTGATTGGCTGGTGGGCGTAGCAGAGTGATGGTTTATTTGCATGTTTCTCTTTTATTAATGTAGATGTAATTGATTCTTGTATATTGATCTTGAATTCTTTAATCTTGCTGAACATATTTATTTATAGTACCTTTTTTTATAGTGTCCATGGAATTTTTTTCATAGATGACATATTATCTTCAAATAAAGAACACTTTATTATTTCCTTTCCAATATGTATGGTCTTTTCTTTTACTTGCCTCATTGTACTGGCTAGAACCTCAGTACAATGTTGAATAGTTGGGGTGAGAGTGAATATCTTGTCTTATTAATATTTTGGGAGGAAAATCATTTATGCTTTCAACATTAATTATGCTGTTAGTTACAGATGTTGGGGAGATTACCACTGTTTTTAGTTTTATAAGAGTTTTAATTAGAAATGCATATGTGTTTTTGTCAATTTTTTTTGTATTTATTAGAGCATATTCTTTTTCATTTTTAGTTTGTTAATATAGTCAATACCTTTGATTGATCTTAAAATGTTAAATTGATTTGCCATTACTGGGATAAAGTCTACTTTTTTGTGATGTATTATCTTCTATAAAGTTTTTGATTTGATTTCTTAAACTTTAAAATAGATTTTGCTTGGTAAGCATAACCAATGGACACAGACAGTAGAGGGGTGAGGGTATGGGCCGGGGGAGTGGGAGTGGCCGGGGAGAGGTCAATGGGGAAAAATGGAGACATATGTAATACTTTAAACAATAAAGAATTTAAATTAAAAATATAGATTTTGCATCTGTATTCACAAAGGGTAATGGAACTGTAGTTTCTTTTAATATCTTTATGTAATTTTGGTACCAGAATATGCTGGCCTAATAGAATGAATTGACAATTGTTCCCTTTTTTCTCTATTTTTCTAGAAGTTTATATAAAATTGGTATTATTTTTTTCTTATAAATTAGCTAGAATTCATCAGGGATGCCATATGGGACCAGAGTTTTCTTTGTGAAGAGCTTTTTATCTTCAAATTCAATCTTTAAAAAAAAGATATTGGGCAATTCAGGTTATCTATTTCTTCTTCAGTGTGTTTTGGTAGTTCATCTTTCAAGCAGTTTTTACATTTCATATATGATATCAAAATTATTGGCACAGAATTTTTAATAATATTTTATTTTTTTTCTTTAAATGCCTTTTGATTATATTATAGCCTTGTCATTTCTCTTCATTTGTCACAATGGTAATATATGTATTCTATCTTTTATTTCTGATCAGTTTGTTTAGGTATATGTCAATTTTATGGATCTCCTCAAATAACCACATTTTGCTTTTTTCCTTTTGTTTTGTGTTTCATTGATTTCTTCTCTGATCTTTATTATTTCCTCTCTTCTTCTTTTGTTTTAATTTGCTCTTTTTGAGTTTTTAAGATTAAAAATTAAAGTCATTTATTAGAGGCCTTTCTTCAACTTTAATTAGTTGTTCAATGCTATTAAATAAATGTTATTATTGCTACTTAAGTACTACTTAGATGCATCCCCAATTTGATATATTGTGTTGTGATTTTTTAAAATTCAGTTCAAAATACTTTCTAACTTTATTTTTAATTTCATTGTTTACCTATTGGTTACCTAGAAATATATTTAGTTTCTGAATACTTACGGATTGGCCATATGTTGATTTGTTATTGATTTCTAATTTAATTCTGTTATCATTAAAGAACATATTTGGTTTGCATACTTTTTAAATTACTTAAACTTCTTTTATGGCCCATTGAGTGGTCTTGCTTGGTAAATATTAAAGGAATGTATATTCTGCTGTTGTTAGGTAGAGTTATTAGGTCAAATTGATTGATAGTGTTTTTCAAGCATTCTTTACACTTAATGATTTTCTGTCTACTTGTCCTCTCAATTATTTAAAGAGGGGTGTTAAAATATCTGACCATAATTTAGAAATTCAGACTGTTTTCATCTTATGGCTCTGTTATTTCTACATAACACTTTCATTATTCTAGGCCTGGAAAAGAGAGTTTAAGGAACTCAGGCCACTCTTAGAATTCTTGAACCAGAAATTGCAAATATGTCTAGCAATAATTACATAGTCAGAAATAATTACATAGCCCCAAATAAGAGAAGCTGGGAAATATAGGGGAGAGTGGGGCATTTGGTAAGGAATAACCATATTCTCTACAATGAATTTTATTCAAAGTTAGAGATTAAATACTCCTATATTTATTATGTTTTTTAGTATATAAAAAATGACTCTGCAGACATCTGACATACCATAAATTTTTAGACTTGTCCCATGTTACACAATGTATATCTTGGGCCTAACAAGTGACTGTCTATCACTTTTTAACCCTTTGCACTCGCTTGCTTTTTTCTCTATTCCTTTATTCTACTTGGGATTTAATTTTTTAAATACCCCAGATTTTACAAAGCGTGGCAGTAGAATAAAAAAACAGGAGTTTCTTTTCATACAAACTTATTTATTTGGGTTTTTTTAATATTTCAAATTATTGATACATTCAAAGAGTAATTTTAATCTCGACATCCGAGTGCAAAAGGTTAAGGATAATTTCATGAAACTATTAGATGGAACAGGGTCATCACCATCTATATATATAAAAGCCTAATATGCAAATGGTCCCCTCAGGAGTTCAACCAGGATACTGGGAGTTTGATCACTCGTTATGATGTGTACTGACCACCAGGGGGTGGTGCAGAACAAAAGAAGGCCTTGGCTGGCAGCCAGAAGGCTCTGATCGGCCCTGATCACCAGCCAGGTCTAGGGACCCTACCCATGCATGAATTTTGTGCACCGGGCCTCTAGTCTTAAATAATATAGCAATGAACAATTTTGTGTCATTACTAATTGCCATTTTGCTAATTGTAATATGTAAATAATGTCATGTAATCTTTACAGACGCCCTAGTTTTTAATCCCAATTTCTAAATGATGACACTGAAGTATACATATGTAAATAATTAAATAGAGGGCAAGTAGGTAAAAAATTGGCAGAACTGTTTTTGGACCTTTATGCCAAGTCCAGCTGATGCTGAAGCCCATTCTGTAGGTTTTCTATGTTACTACTATGATGAATCTGTTTTTTTCCCACCAACTTTTTGGAAGTGGATTCAGGAGGAAAGAGGTGAAAACAGTTTAAAAAGATGAGTAACAGTTGTGTTGCACTTGAATTGATAAATAAATATAGTAAGAGATAATTTAGATATTCTTAAGAAATAATTATAAGGAGGAAAAATTGGTGGTGGATTAGACAGACGTGTCCCAAGCCTTGTCTTGGAGCAGATAGAAAGAACAGCTGAGGGTCTCACGGGGAGTGTTTGTTGGTGAGTTGAGGGACAGCTATGCTCCAGGAGACTGTGGGGGACTGCTGGACAGGGCTCCCCTGACCCATCATCTTCAAGACCACGCCATCTTGAAGGGGAAAGTGGATGTTATCGGAAGCCTGAAAATCTACAACTGTGGCACCCACTGAACAGCTGCGAACCCCAGAACACCGGTCCCCAATTGGCAAAAACACATGGATTCAGAGGAGCTCTACACTCCACCACGGAAAGGTCATATTTCGCCTGAGATAAGGTGAGGTCTTTGCTCCCGGCAGGAGAGAGAAACACGCACACTGCGGGAGCTGGAGGACCTGGGGAAGTCTGCGCCTAGAAAAATCCATGGCTGTTGGAGCTGGCATGATCCATGAATGTGGAAGGGGGTCCTCAGAGCTGCTAACAAAAAGGAACTCTTAAAAGCAACCCATTTTGATCTGACGCAAAAGGACAGCCTAAACATTTTAAAAGTGTGCCAGCTGCTTAGACCCAAGGGGGAAAATAAGACTGCACAGACTTGCGTGCAGCCCGGGAGTTCACACACTTATGCTGATTCTCTTTTTTTGTTTGTTTGTTTTTTGTTTTTGTTTTTTCTTTTTCCTTTAAATCCTAGCTTCTGATTACTAAGCCCAATACATAGGGTCACCCAATTGGGGGCACCCCAAGAGACTGCAGGGGAAAGTTGTTTTTCTGGAACCTGGGGATCAGAGTGGGGAATAACCATCAGAGAACCAGCTCTGGGGCAAACCACTCCCCAAAACCAGTAATGCCACAGGGAAAGCAGGATCTAAGCACTGGCTAGAGAGGACCTATAGACCCAGAGGTCAATCCAGAAACACTGCCACCAGGGGTTGAATCACAAATAGACTCTTGTGTAACACAAATAAGGGAATACAAGAAAGTAAGACACACTGCCTGCTTAGAAATCAGGACTGGCTTACAACACTGAGGAGCAGTGGAACACAGGGAACTGCAATACTGTCCTGACTAGGAAACAGGCGTGGCAAACAGAACAGTAAAGGAAGTGAATGACCTTCACTACTGCAATTTTTTTTTTCATTTTTTACTTAAGAAGCTATTTTTTTCTTTTTTCCTCACTTGATTTTACCTTTTTAATTATTACATTTTTATTTTCAATCAGTATTATTACTACTACTATTTTACCTTTTTTTAAAAAAAGTATTTTATTTTCTCTTTATTTTACTTTGGAATTAGTGTTCTACATTCTATTTTCATCTTCTCTTTAGCATCATTTTACTCTATCTCAACTCTACCTTTATGCCATCACTCCCTAACTTTTCCCCTTTTGTTGTCTTGTTTCTCTTACCCTTTTCCTACTTTAGATGTTCCCTATTCTTTCTTTTTACCCCCTGTTAAAATTTCATCCTACTTATATATCTAATTTCCAATCCCCTGCTCCAAGTCCAACACATCTTTTTCTTCTTTGTCTTCATTATCCAAAAAATTGTTTTTCTCTCTGTCCTTTTGTTGTTGTTTGCTTGATTATTGATTATATTGATTTTTTATGCTTGTTTGTGAGATTGTTTTGCTTATTCTTTTGTTTGTTTGTTTGTTGTTTGTTTTTGTTTGTTTTTTTCTTCTGTTTTCCCTCATTTTGCTTGATATTAGTTGTTGTTTGTAGTTTGTATTCATCTCCAGGTACTTGTTGCTGGCATTTGTTGGGATTAGTGGATGTTCTATTGGAGTTTTCTCCCCACATATATAGTTTGTTCACCTCTTCTTTCGTATTCTCTTTCTTTTCTCTCTTACTTCTTTTTTTTTTCCTTTTCCTAATTTCATTTTTGCACTCCTTTTTTTTTCTCTTTTTTTCTCTTCTTCTTTCTCTCCTATCCTATAATTTGCTTTTCTCTGGTGGTCACCTTTATTTGGGGTTATTAATATCATGAATACATTTCTATTCAGTGCCTTGTGCGTTGTACCTGGTTGTGTTGTATTTTGTGCCTTAAATCAATGCAGGAGAGAGAGAACTACATAACCAGACATCCGGAGAAGAGAGACCATGAGGAGACAAAGAAACAGCCTGCATATGAAAGAAAAGCAGGCATCACCAGAAAAGGAAGTAAACGAAATGGAGGCAAGCAACCTGTCAGAGAAAGAATTCAGAGAAATGGTCAAAAGGTGGCTGAAAAGAATGGAATACAAATTGGACAATATGTGTAAGAACCAAGAGGAAATGAAGAAGAACCAAGAAGAAATGAAAAATGACATCGCTGCTATAAAGAACTCACTAGAAAGCATCAAGAGTAGACTAGAAGAAGCAGAGGACCGCATCAGTGAGCTAGAAGACAAGGTAGAAAAAAATACCCAAGTAGAGCAGCTTCTAGAAAAAAAATTAAAAAGCAGGAGGAGAGCCTAAGGGAACTTTGGGACAAAACAAAACAAAACAACATCCGCATAATAGAGGTGCCAGAAGGAGAGGAAACTGAGCAAGGAATAGAAAACCTGTTTGAAGAAATAATGACAGAAAACTTCCCTGATATAGGAAAGAAAAACCCCACACAAATCCAAGAAGCTCACAGAGTCCCAAGCAAAATGAACCCCAAAAGATCGAGGCCAAGGCACATTATAATTAAATTGGCAAACACCAATGACAAAGTAAGAATCTTAAAAGCGGCCAGAGAGAGACAGAAAGTTACCTACAAAGGAACCCCCATCAGACTAGCGACTGATTTCTCAACAGAAACTCATCAGGCAAGAAGGGAATGGAATGAAATATACAAAGCCATGCAAAGGAATGGTTTGAATGCAAGAATACTGTACCCAGCAAGGCTATCAATCAAAATTGAAGGTGAAATTAGGAGCTTCACAGACAGAAAAGGACTAAGGGAATTTATCACCACCAAACCAGCAATGCAAGAAATGCTAAAGGGTCTGCTGTAAAAAAAAGAAATAGGAAGCGAAGAAGGAACACAGGGGTAAAGAATAAAAATGGAGACAAATAAGTACCTATCAATAATAACTTTAAATGTAGATCGATTAAATACCCCAATCAAAAGACATAAGGTAATGGATTGGATAAGAAAACACGACCCATATATCTGCTGTATACAAGAAACCCACCTCAGAAAAAAAGACGCACAAAGACTGAGGGTGAAGGGATGGAAAAAGTTTTTTCAGGCGAATGGAAATGAAAAAAAAAAAAAGCTGGGGTACGAATACTTATATCTGAGAAATTAGATCTCAAAGTGAAGGACATAACAAGAGAAAAGGAAGGCCACTTCATAATACTAAAGGGAGAAATCCAACAAGAAGAAATAACTCTGGTAAACATATACGCACCCAATACAGGAGTACCCAAATACATAAAAAAACTCCTGGAGGATATCAAGGGAGAGATTGACAGCAATACAATCAAACAAGTAGTAGACTTTAATACCTCACTATCACCATTAGACAAATCCTCTAAACAAAAAATCAGCAAAGAAACATTAATCCTAAATGACTCACTAGATCAGAGGGAATTAATTGACATCTTCAGAACATTTCACCCCAAATCCACAGAATATACATTCTTCTCAAGTGCACATGGGTCATTTTCAAAGGTAGACCATATGTTGGGACATAGGCAAAGTCTCTTCAAATTCAAGGAGATAGAAATCATATCAAGCATCTTCTCAGATCACAGTGGCATAAAACTGGAAATCAACTACAATAAAAACAATCCAAAAAAATCAAACACATGGAGACTAAACAGCATGCTGTTAAACAATGACTGGGTTACCAGAGAGATCAAAGAAGAAATAAAAAACATCATGGCAACAAATGACAATGAAAACACAACAATCCAAAATCTATGGGACACAGCAAAAACAGTCTTGAGAGGGAAATTCATAGCTCTACAAGCCTACTGTAAAAAAAAACAACAACAAGAAACAATGGTAATAAATTACCTAACCCTACAACTCAAAGAGTTAGAAAGAAAGCAACAAGAAAAGCCCAATGTAAGCAGAAGGAAGGAAATAATAAAGATCAGAGCGGAGATAAACGACATAGAGACCAAAAAAACAATACTAAAGATCAACAAAACCAAGAGCTGGTTCTTTGAAAGGATAAACAAGATTGATGAACCTCTAGCCAGGCTCACCAAGAAGCAAAGAGGAGGACCCAAATAAACAAAATCAGAAACGAAAGAGGAGAAATAACAACAGATCCCACCGAAATACAAAGGATTGTTAAAAAATACTATGAACAATTCTATTCCAACAAACCGGACAACCTGGAGGAAATGGACATATTCCTAGAAAAATATAACCTTCCAAATCTCAATCAGGAAGAATCTAAACATCTCAATAGGCCAATAACTATGGAAGAAATTGAAGTAGTCATCAAAAAGCTTCCGGCAAACAAAAGCCTGGGGCCAGATGGCTTCACAGGAGAGATTTACCAAACATTCAAGGAAGAACTAAAACGTATCCTCCTCAGACTATTCCAAAAAATTCAAGAGGAAGGAACACATCCAAGCTCATTCTATGAAGCCAGCATCACCCTAATAACAAAACCAGATAAAGACAACACAATAAAAGAAAATTACAGGCCAATATCCCTTCGAACATAGATGCCAAAATCCTCAACAAAATTCTAGCAAATCGGATCCAGCAGTATATCAGAAAGATCATACACCATGACCAAGTAGGATTTATCCCAGGAATGCAAGGATAGTACAATATCTGCAAATCAATAAATGTGATACATCACATAAACAAATTGAGAGATAAAAACCACATAGTCATATCAATTGGTGCAGAAAAAGCATTTGACAAAATCCAACACCCTTTTTTGATAAAAACTCTCAACAAGGTGGGAATAGAAGGATCATACCTCAACATAATAAAAGCCATATATGATAAACCCACATCTAACATCATACTCAACGGGCAAAAACTAAAACCATTTCACCTAAGAACAGAAACAAGACAGGATGCCCACTCTCACCACTCCTGTTTGACATAGTACTGGAAGTATTAGCCATTGCAATTAGACAAGAAGAAGAAATAAAAGGCATCCAAACTGGAAAAGAACAAGTAAAGCTGTCTTTATTTGCAGACGACATGATATTGTACATAAAAAATCTGAAAGACTCCGTCAAAAAACTAATAGACTTAATAAATGAATTCGGCAATGTAGCAGGATACAAAATTAACGCCAAGAAATCTATGGTCTTTCTATACACCAATAGTGAACTTACAGAAAGAGAGACTAAAAAAGCAATAGCATTTACCTTCGCACCAAAAATATTAAGATACCTAGGAATAAACTGAACTAAGGAGGTAAAACACCTATACGTGGAAAACTACAGGACACTGAAAAAAGAGGTAGAGGAAGGCGTAAACAGATGGAAGAACATACCATGTTCATGGATTGGTAGAATCAACATCATTAAAATGTCCATACTACTCAAAGCAATCTATAGATTCAATGCACTCCCCATTAAAATATCAACAGCATATTTCACAGACCTAGAAAGAACTCTCCAAAAATTCATCTGGAATAAAAAAAGACCCCAAATAGCCACAGTAATCCTGAGAAAGAAGAACAAAGTAGGTGGGATCTCAATACCAGATTTCAAGCTGTACTACAAAGCCACTGTTCTCAAAACAGCCTGTTACTGGCAGAAGAACAGACATATAGACCAATGGAATAGAATAGAGAATCCAGATATCAATCCCAACCACTATGCTCAATTAATATTTGACAAAGGAGGCATGAACATACAAAGGAATCAAGACAGTCTCTTCAATAAATGATGTTGGGAAAATTGGACAGATACATGCAAAAAATGAAACTAGACCACCAACTTACACCATACACAAAAATAAACTCAAAATGGATCAAGGACTTAAACATACGACAAGAAACCATAAAAATACTAGAGGAATCCATAGGAAGAAAAATCTCTGACATATGCCAAAGCAATTTCTTCACTGATTCTGCTCCTAGGGCAATGGAAACTAAAGAGAAAATAAACAAATGGGACTACATCAAAATAAAAAGCTTTTTCACAGCAAAGGAAACCATCAATAAAACAACAAGAAAGCCCACTGCACGGGAGAACATATTTGCCAATGATATCAATGATAAGGGTTTAATCTCCAATATTTACAGGGAACTCATGCAGCTTAACAAAAAGAAGATATACAACCCAATCAAAAAATGGGCAACTGATCTAAATAGACACTTTTCGAAAGAAGACAGAAGGAAGGCCAAGAGACATATGAAAACCTGCTCAAAGTCACTAATCATCAGAGAGATGCAAATCAAAACAACAATGCGGTACCATCTCACACCTGTCAGAATGGCTATCATCAACAAGTCAACAAATGACAAGTGCTGGCGAGGATGCGGAGAAAAAGGAACCCTCGTGCACTGCTGGTGGGAATGCAGACTGGTGCAGCCACTGTGAGGAACAGTATGGAGTTTCCTCAAAAAACTAAAAATGGAACTCTCATTTGACCCAGTAATCCCACTTCTAGGAATATATCCCAAGAAACTAGAAACAAGAATCAGAAAGGATATATGTACCCCTATGTTCATAGCAGCACAATTCACCATAGCTAAGATTTGGAAACAGCCTAAGTGCCCATCAGCGGATGAGTGGATTAAAAAACTGTGGTACATCTACACAATGGAATACTACGCTGTGGTAAAAAAGAAGGAGTTCTTACCATTTGCAACAACATGGATGGAGATGGAGAGCATTATGCTAAGTGAAATAAGCCAGTCATATAAAGATAAATATCACATGATCTCACTCATTTATGGAATATAATGAACATAAATGGATGAACAAAAATAGATCCAGAGACAGAGAAACATCAATCAGAACGTCAAACCTCAGGGAAGGTAGGGACAGTGGGAGTAAGGGGGAGATATCAACCAAAGTACTTATATGCATCCATATAAGCCTAATCAATGGACACAGACAACAGGGGGTTGGGGGCATGAATGGGAGGCGGGGGGTAATGGGGGAATAAGGACACATATGTAATACCTTAATCAATAAAGAAATTTTTAAAAAAAGAAATAATTATAAAGTTATGTGATACATTATAAGCATAATAAGATAACTATCTTCAACTTTATTGAGGACTATCATGAAGGAAAAGATTATACTGGTTATATGGCCCGGGCTGAGGCTATATATAATCGATTTGTATAGCACCATGATTGAAACACACATACACACATGGAAATGCATGTGCTATATATACACATATCAATGTCATAAATACATACATGCATGCATATGTGTGTATGTGTATGTTTTCCATGCTTAGGAGATTCTTGGGATTTTCACTCCCCAAACTGCTATGTAGGATAAAGAATATCTTCCTGAGAAATCAGCACCTTGAATAATTCAGAGCTGATTTTTCCAACCTCCAGAGGAGGGTGTTTTGCCAAGAGTAACTGAAACTCCATCTTCTCATTCACAATTGAAGAATGCCTTACCTGTGAAGCATAGTAGTTTCTACTATGAAAGAAAAGACCCATAATCCAAACAGCCTCAGGCATGAGAGAGTTACTCCAATCTTTCATGTAAGTGATGGATCACTTTCCAAAGGTGAGATTGAATTTATTTTTATTTGATTGCTAAAGTAGTGAACAAAAAAAGTGAAATCATATGAGACACAAATTAACTCTGCCAATATGAATGGAAAAATCAGCAGGGATGAATTACGTACTACTCTAAATTGAACTGGAATCTTCAATATTTGGTAAAGTTTTGCTTAACTTTTGTTTCATTTTTAAATAATCATCATTTAAGCTTCTGTGTACTTGAAAAGTTTAAATGCAGTAAGATATAGTTTTTATAGCATTGTAGACATATGAGAACAAGGAAGTGTGAAAAATGACAGAAAAAAATGATCTGCCTTCTTGTACATTTTAGTTTCAATTTCTATACTTTCTATCACATATATCTTTTTGAAGTATTTAATATCCTTTTCTCCTTCTGTATTGACATTTTTTTCTCTTCCTTTCTTCATAACTTGTTCAGATGCTGCTCCCCCCTTTCTGTTCTATGCAATTAAGACTTGAACAAATCCATATACGGTATACTGAGGTTTTTATATCCATGAATAAAATGAAAATCTGTGTCTGCTTTTTCAAGATCTAAGAATTTATACTTAGGTGCACCAGTTAATAATGCCTTTATAATTATTCAAAGTGTTTGTGTACATTTTTGGAGACACCTTATATTGCATTTATCTATAATAATTTGTATCCTCAATCTCTATCTTTATATCCATCTCATTTCTACTCTATTTCTGTCTCTGTCGTTAGGAAATGTGCTGGTACATAGCGTCTTGGATGTGAATTCAAACCAATTTAATGAATGCGATTATATTAATGAATCAAAGGTAAGAATTTGACTATCTCTATAACCTATGTAGTACTGACCTTTGCAAAGGGCTGAAGTCCAGGTCTTAACCAGAAAGATGCACACACTTGTAGCTACGGGATATGTTCTGTTGCTGAGTTATGCTGATTTAATTAAGTTAAGGTCATGGTCATATTTTCAGTCATATCTGGCTGCTTTTATTGCAAGACAATTGAGAAAGTGAATGTATTTTTGTGGTGTCATTTGTTTTTAAAATAAATATTTTTCAGATTTTAAGAATTGAAAACTAAAAGATTCAGGTGGAACATAGAGGTAGAAAATAATGATACAGAATAGGTGGTTGTACATGTCTATATTTGGATTTTAGTACAGAGATACCACAGTACATATCCTTTTATCATGGACTTAGCTGTGTGAATTAACTGACCAACGCATTATGTTACTCTTAGTGCGTACTTACTCCGTCTACAAGCCCCTCATCAGGTCATGCAATTACTTCAATACCCCTTCACCTGGGCCACCCAATATTCACACCGAATTTAGCCCAAGTGCTTCTTCACCCCTCCAGCCCATGCTTGAACTTTGATCCATTTTCTGCTGTCTCAGCTAGCACCTTGACTAGTCTTATGACCACAGGATCCTCTGTCTATTTTTGGCAACAACCCCACATGCTATCTAGACATGAGAACAGATGACACCCTGTTGGTACAAGAGCACTATGGTGCAAAGTATGATATGTTTCCCTGACAGACTGGATATGGATACAACACTGACATCCCAAAGAAAGTAAAATTCTGTGTGTGTGTGTGTGTGTGTGTGTGTGTGTGTGTGTGTGTGTGTGTTAATTTGAGAAAATGGAGGGCAATCTGACACATATCAGAACTTCTCTAAAGGGAATATATAGGAAAAAAGAACTGAAGCTCTGACTGATCCCTGAGAATTGAACAAAATAATGAGAGCTAACTCACAAAAGGATCTCGACTAGAGCCAGCCTAACCTGGGAAATATCCCAAGAGTCCTCACAAATTTATGGTGCCTATCTTATCAGATCAGAATTAAGGAGCTTCTGATAAATCACCTTGAAATATTCATTTATAAATGGGAAGAAAACTTGGACAAAGAAATATAAGATGATAGCAGGAAGTCTTCTGAGGAAGATTTGTAGAGATGGAATTTTCTAGGGGAGAAATTCTCCTTTTAGTTCCTGAGGGATGGCCATACATTAATCTAGTTTTTCAAATTACGTACCAAGGTTTTTAATGCTATTGGGAATATAGGCTTTTTCCTCTGTTATTTTGTTAGCCTGACAGCTTTGAGTACTAGATGAGACCCATGGTGCCAAAAGAAAGTAAAGGACAGTGATATTTGCTAGCGCCTTTTATGTTCCAGCACTTTGCTAGTTCTAGACCCTACAGGTGAAATACTATCCTCATGTTTGACGTTCAGAGAAGTATGTTGCCAGTGGGGTTACTCACCTTAATCATGGGGTTGAGATCAGGGTGACCTTACAGTCCATCAGAGCTCATTTTAACACAATGTATGTGTTAAGTATAGTAGGCCAAGATACTCTGGGGTTTTATTTTGTTCAGACCTATAGATTTATGCAAGTATGTAGACTATCTCAACTCTAACTTTGTAACTAAAACCTTATAAGTTTTATGACAGAAATTAATTTATTTTACAAAGCAATAATTTTGAAATCAGAAGAATACTTTAAAATAATATAGAAAATTGCATCCTAATTTGCTATTTATAGGTAAGCTAGCTATCATAGCATTGCATTCTAATACAGTGGGTTCAATATAAGTTTTACTTCTGGTTGGTTACTAGTATATCTTAATTTTATCTCTTCTTTATCTATTCTCTCTTACTGAAATGGAGGTGATTGTATAAATCCTGGGCTCTGAAACCTGGAGATTGGCAGGTGGATCTGCTCTGTGATTTTCTCCACCTCCATGAGCACATGGGCCTAGTTCCCAGCCTAGAGCAGCTCAGTATTGGTTGAGTAAGGTTTTCCTCTTGACTTCGCATGAAACACCAAATGTGAGCTGCATGAGAGAAAGGCAGAAATAACACCTTAGCCAAATCACATCCTTTTTTGAATCTTTGGATTTATTCTGTCTGTTTTATGTTTTTGGACTTGGTACATGTCTTTTCACTCAAATCATTACAGTGTGCCTCACTGCTGAGGAGTAGTAGGCTTGGCTTTATTTTCCATCTGCTAGTCTTAGAGAAAAGAAAATCCTCCCTTTTGGCCCTCTTGATACTCTTCCTAACTTTTTTGCTACTTCAAGAATAGAATAACTGAGCACAGTGAGCTCTTACTCTTGCTACTGCCTGTGCAGACATTTGTTGCACACATCTCTGAGATGTATGCAAATGATATAGTTGACTTATATCACCCTGAAAATCATCTGGGGTAATTTTTGGTTTCTAAGATTTGTTTATTTTGGAACAGTATAATGGTGTACACAAGTACCATTTTCTCATTCTGGGATAGAGGCACAGTGAATCAATGGGAAGAAGAAATAAAGTAGAATTTTTTTTATAATTTAAAAATGCAATTTATTTTGCCATGCTAAGCTATCAAATATATATGTAGATTCTATTCTGCAAAATCAGAACTTTTTCCAATTCTTGGCAGAGGAAGAAAAAATTGTGGTCTTTAGTAAGTCTTCTTGCTGTGGCCTGGATGTTTGTTATCTCCCCAAGCTCATATGTTGAACCGTAACACCCAATATGATAGTGTTTGGATGTGGGGCCTTTGGAAGATGAGTAGGTCATGAGGGCAGAGCCTTCATGAATGGGGTTAGTGCACTTATTAAGAAAAGCCCAAGGGAGATTTCTTCCTTTCCACCATGTGAGGACACAGTGAAAAGACAGCACCCTAGGAAGTGGGCCCTCACCAGGCATGAATCTTCCTGAATCTGACAGCATCTTGATCTTCAACTCCTCATTCTTCAGAACTGTGAGAAATAAATGTTTGTTGCTTATGCCAGCCAGTATAGAGTATACTTGTTATAGCAGCCCATGCCTCTACGTGGCATGCCTAAAATTTTATTATAGCTGTAACTATTCAAGGCCACTAAGGAATTATAATTCACCCCCCTTGCTGGGTGAAACATACAGATTTATGGTACTGACAAACCATTATAATTTAAAAAAAAATATTTTGAATTTGGAAAGCACTTTGCAAATTTCAAAGAAATCTCAAACATTTTCCCATTTTATATATGCATATATATACAAATATATAAGTATGAACGCATATGCATGGCAATGGCTCCCACGGGGATGTAACATATTTATGAAGTAGAATCTGAGGATGCTTGGAAATCTAAGAGGTTTTCAAAGAAGTTGGCTTGTTGACTAGTAGAATCTATCTCAAATGCCAAAACTTTTCCTAATTAAACACATGTAACTCCCATTATCTTGTGTTTTAGTGTAAGTAGGGTAAGAATTTTGGTAAAGAATTTTCCTCAGAGGAAGTTAAAAGTGATGATCAGGAAAATATCTCAGCCCATGGAGAGTTGGGAATGAGTTGTTGAGGGCAGAACTTGCCTCTGATTTTATGAATACGAGCAATAAAATGCAGTTTGTGCTTATTTTACTCCTTGGCAAGAAAAATAAGACAGAAAGAAAATAACTTTTGGACTAAAGCAGAATCTTAATAAGAGTCACAATAACAATAAGTTGGAAGCAGAGCTTAATTGTTGTTTTTCTCTGCATGATTCGCTCTTTGCTTTCTTTGCAAACTACCTAGCACTTAATTTTGATTCTTCTTTTGTCCTTTATCTGCTGATGTTATTTACATACAGAATTGTGATGTGTTTACCATATTATTAAAATAGAACTGGATTTTAATTAAATATCAACTCAGGATCACAGCTTCAAGACACTTGCCAACACTGATGGTGATCAATAGAAAATGTTGAACAAAGAAAATAAATAAATTTTCCAAATAGTCAAATATATTTAATTACCCACTCTTCTCCCTTCTCCGGTTTGCCCGCTTTCCTATTTCCCTCTACACTAGTTCACTCACCCCCTTCTTCATTTCTCCACCTGCTTAATTTTTCATACACTGAATATATTTAATTTCCTGTGTGCATTGCTCTCATTCTATAAGTGTTCCTTAAACACTGGGAACCAGAGATGTTAGCTGCCAGATCATCATGTTTGCTAATTCACAAATCTACTTCCAGTTGCCAGTTCCATTGGATTCGGCATCTTTGAAACAGTTTCTATTATATGCTTGTTTCAGAATTGTAAAATGTTATTTCCTTGATTGTGCATTTATTTTACAACAATTAATTCACCCTGAGCTTTTATTTGGAAAAACCATTGCCTGCAAAAAGTAAATAGTTCTATGCATTCTGGTATATTATATCTAATGATCCCTTTATTTTTGTAACTGCATATCATTTTTTCCAAGTTTAGCAGTTTGGTTGGTTTAACTCTTGCAGAAATAAGAGCTCTTTGTAAGAAAGATTGCTTAGAAAAATTCAGGGTTGTGGATTTGAAAGGGCTGTACTGAGTCGGACATATGCTTCATGGAAGGAGATCTTTGCCCGTGCACTATAATAATAAGGTCATAGTGGATGTATTTGTGTGCACCAGTTTACTTCTTTTACTGATGCATTTGTGTGTTTTTGCCAAATTAACTAAATATAAAAAGAATTCAAAAACAATTTAATATTATATATTGGCAATAGTCCACCATTCCATCAAGCCATGATTCCAAGTTGACTTATAGCCTTACTGTATAAATTCACAAAATTTATTGAAATAGTAACTCAAATGGTATATATACAATGATTAAAGTTTCTATATTCTTATCCCAAATCCACATTTACACACACATGTATATGTTTGTACATGAAAATTATACTAGTAAAATTATTCTGGATTTTTTTTCTTTAAATTTCTTTATTGATTATGGTGTTACATATGTGAACTTATTCCCCAATTACCACCCCCCCAACCTCTCCCCTCATACCCTCACTCCCTTGTTGTCTGTGCCCATTCTGGATTTTTAATTTTTTTCTCTTTATTAAGAATATGTGTCCTTTAAAATTTATCATATTTATTCACTTTTATATTTTTGTGACTGAACTTTCTTCTTTCTTCTTTTTTTCTCTTAGGAAAATTCCTGTTTACCTTTGGCTCTATACCAACAATTTCCAGAGCAAATTATTGACTAATTCTGTATACTTCTGCCCTAGGTTTGTTCTCTTGACTTCTGGGTATATGTACTATCTCTTTAAGCAACTCACTGTTTTATACATGCCTTACCTTCAGCTGAACACAAGTCCTATGTTCATCATTTTCCTCCAACAGGCAAAGAGCATTTTATTATTGCACTCATGATTTCTCCTCTTCACTCGCCTATGTTTGATACTATATCATTTTGCTCTACTACTACTCTGACATACTGTGTCTGATTCTCTTCTGTCCTCCATCTTCTTTATTTTCTCTTGGGAAGAGTACTGGGAAACATACTATTATAACATTTTCATGGGTGTTGTGGGAAGGCTGCTCTATGCTGCAAGGAGTAGTGCAGTGTGGACTGTGGGTGATGTTCATGAATAGAAATAATTCATGAACTTTCTTGACAAGTATACCTGTGACTTACCTCCCACAGCTTTGGCATGTTTTAATGCTTTGTGGAATGAATGAAAGTATACATGGAATATATGTGTGCAATTATGAATGATATAGTTGAAATATAAAACAAGTACTTAATAAGGGCTCCATGGCTATATGTAACAAGGAAAAATGGTAGGAAAAAGGTGAAAGTTGAGGTATCATCTGAACAGAATAAAAATCTTATTGAGGAAAGCAAAACCTGGGTGAGTAGAATACTAGGAAGAAAAGGCATACTGATTAGTGAGGGTATTTAAAAAATGAATTTAACAAATAAGTCATATCCCTAGCTGATTTGGCTCAGTGGATAGAGCATCAGCCTGCAGACTAAAGGATCCTGGGTTGAATTTCGGTCATGGGCTCAATCCCCAGTAGGGGGCGTGCAGGAGGTAGCTGATCAATGATTAACTCTCATCTTTGAGGTTTCTCTCTCTCCCTCTTTCTTCCTCTCTGAAATCAATAAAGATCTATTTTAAAAAGTAAGGCATAAAAAATAACATTGGAAGTCCCAGAGACATTTTTCCTGCTACTGTAACCTTTGAATCATAACTGAATTATATGTAATATTTAAAAATCAATAAATAATATAAACCAGACAGAGGAGGGATTGATTGGCAGAGGGAGCTATGGAAGGGAAGTAGACTAGAGCCTTCAAACAATGTTAATGAAACAGATGACCAAACCAATTAAATGGTCAAATAGCTACCTATTGGGGATTTAAGTTACTTTAACAAATCTGCTGCTGTTCTTTACCTGCTTTTACTGGCTTGAGAGTCTGTCCTTCTGAAATCCTAAGTGCTGGTGTCTAGCCATCTTGGCAAGTTGTCAAATGAGCTCCCCACTGTCCATTTCCTTCACAGAGTTCTAGGGGGACTTACATTTTCCTAGAGGAAAATTTTACAACCGTGAAAAGGCAGGATTCTATTGAATGTAGATTAAACTTAAAAATCAAATAACATTATCTCCTTAATTTTTTTTTTTAAAGTAGTAAGGGTTACCAATGAGAATGGTAAAATGCTCCCGGAATACTTAGAGGAAATGCTCCTGGTTCACTCATTCAAGACCTTTGTATCCTTCCGTGTTCATTTGTTGCAGGAATTCACTGTTAAGGTCATGGCATACAGTGGCCATTTGGGGGGTAGAATATTTCATAAATGAAACACAGGTTGTTTAAATATTACTGGTATATTGGTAATATTTTTGTTAAAAATAGAAATGTGTCTGTGGGTAAGAATGAATCACCTTATAAAATGAGTCACTAAGCAGGTTAACACTGCCATTTAGAGAAGAGCAGAAATAGCTTTAAATGTGTATAATCCCTCCATACTCTCACATCACAAATATTACACACACATCCATACTCACATATCTATACACACATATCCATATATATACATTTCTGGATGTGTAAATAATCAGGTAGCTTTCTTCTAAACACAGAAAAGATAAACTTACTAGGTAAGTGATGATTTTTATTGTCATTTAAGAGGCTTATATTAGGTAAGGAAGCTGATTGAGCCATTTAACTTGGCTGCTGAGATAATTAATTTTTGCTCTATTTTTCTAACAGAATTGACTGTTTCCTACTAAAGAAACTTTTCTTCTAACCTCTTTTCTATAATTCCTAGATTTAAGTGAAATTTATTACTGGTCAGATAATTATCAGTCAATTATCTATGGGTTCCAGGAAACAGCTAAATCATGCAAGTATGAAACTCTAAAAGACATTCATTAACTCCAGGGAACTAGGTAATCAAACCCTTCTCAGATAATTATTTTATTTTTATTTTTTTATAGAAAAGATGGAGATTTATTGAAGAACGAGTACAGACTCCCACATGGGGAGAGGGAAGAGTCCCCTCAAATAATTATTTATTAAAATATTTATGGAGGGTATATCTTTATTCTACCTGTTCAACTTACTTTTAGGCTGTATAGCAAGGTGAGGGGAGATATAAACAGTTAAATTGTGGTTATATAAGAAAAAGAAAAATATTTTCAACTTTTTCAAACTTGAAATATTCTATCCTCAAACAGACTAATTGTCTTAATTTCTTTAAAAAAATGAAATGAAAGGTTGGTGCATTAATATTCTAGATTTAGATTTTGGATAAATTGGCATGCCAAATCTTTCCAAGATTAGGGTTATCCTCTTTATAGTGAAACTAGTGGCCCGGTGCACAGATTCATGCATATTGAAAGGAAATTAATTAGAAGAAATATTTTAATATCGCTATTCACCCTTTCTCTATAGTGGAAGTGTTAACCAAATTCATGATTGACAATGACATCGAAATACATGCGTGCAATTGGCGCCAGTGAGAGCTTTATATGTATCGCGCATGCATGAATCAACATCTATTTTTATATTTTTTCACTTTTATATGCTATTGTTCTTATGTTTTTCTTTCTTTTTTATTGTTTAAAGTATTACATATGTCTCCTTTTTCCCTAATTGACCCCCACCACTCCCACCCTCGAGGGAACGTTTATTTTTAAATGGCCAGTGTGTGTCACATGTACCAGCAGGTCGGTCAGTTGGACGGTCAGATGGATGTATGGTCAGTCACTTAACCTATTATATATATGTTTATTGACATACGTTCACAGCCGCATGTTTTAAAAGCAATGGTCACATGTGCTAAGATTTCACACTCCTTATGCATTCTGCCTATTGATCAGATAAAAACAGATATTCATCTACTGTCTAATTGTCATCTGCAGAACATGAGCTCCATGCATTAGGTTTGCTTATATTACATATATATAATACAAATTAAAATAAATGATTTGGTACTTTAGAGAAAACCTTGTTATAAATAACTCAGGATTATTGAGATGGAGGATATTTTTCTTTAAATAAACATAATTATGCATTGCATATAGATGAAAACACATCTATGACTTGGTTTGCCTTATTCAAAGGGCATTCCTGGTTCAAAACATTATTCCTATAAGTCTGACTTTCCACTTGGAATGCTTATTATTTGAGTCACTTTTTTGTGTGTGTTAAATCTCCAGAAAGCCCCTATTAAATACAAATAGGTGACTTAGGAGAACTTTGGATTCATCAATGCACTGTGATTCCATAAAGAACACTACACCAATGTATGAAAATGCCACACAAGTGCCAGAGAAAAGACTTTTGTCAGGCAGTGTGGTGAGTAGCATCCTATTTCATCCATTCCTTAGCACAAATCTTTGGGATATTATTATTCCCATTTACAGGTGAAGAAAAGGTGAAATTAAATAATTTGCTTAAAATCACAGTCAGTACATCTCTTTCTTTCATGTATCTGTGTAATGACTGCCGTTTTTATATGGATATGGATAAAAGGGAAGCTTTGTTTGTTTTAACATCTTGTTCACATACTAATACCCTATGGAGAAAACTCACCCAGTTGAGAGTTATACTTGGAGCTGCACTCATGTGGCTGCTAAAGAACCTGCTTTTCATGGTGTTTTCCTGTTTTAGAATGTGAGGGGGTGGAGGCAGAGAGTGAAAGGTGACTGGGAGGTAAGAGTCATACAAGTTTACCTGTGAACTGCAAGATGTTCATGGGAGGTTAATGGAGAACCCAAGTTCACTACTGACGTTCTGATGTAAGGAGGATAAAGCCAGACTGCAAGAACTCAAATTCATCCTGATAGAGCTCTTCTGCTATTTACAGAAACAAGTGGGGTTTACAGAGACAATCTATGCAATGACAGTTTTCATGTCCAAGACTATGGCAGATTTTTTATAATTTGTGTTAAAAAGGAATTTGAGTTTTTCAAAAGAGAAGGCTGAGAGGATGACTTAATTACTATCTTCAAGCGTATGAGGGATTGTTACAGTATCTGGAAGATGACAACCAGCTGTTCTCCGTCTCCAAAGAGGAAAACAGAGAAAATGAATTTGCAAAGTGGCAAGGATTTAGACTGGAGACAAGAAAGAACATAATTATTACATATTTTCTTAACCATGGAGACTATTAAATGCTGAAAAAGCTAACGTGTGTGGGTATGTGTGTGTGTGTGTGTGGGGGGTGCGCTGTAGACTTTTCTAATTTGAGGTTTAAGATGAATGTCATCTTGTCCATTCCTCCTCCTCTGGGCCAAAGATATACAGTGCTGAAGACATTATTGCTAGGAACACTTTTGAGGTGGCTTTGACACCACATGACTTGTATGGTTCCTCTCAGATGCTGTTTAACACTTAGTCTGTTTAAAAAAATAATTCCAGGTAAAAATAAGTTTTTCCAAACTTGACCATGGCATTGATTATTTAATATTTATCTTTTTACTCACCAAGATTCAATTTTGCACATTCATAATTGCAGAAGAATGCACAGGAGTCTTAAATTATTAGTGAGCTTCCAGGAATGTTTATCCAGTTACTTGATCATCAATGAAATGGCATTAATATACAGATAAAGACAGTTTTTATAATAATAGGCCTCTGTTTTGTATTTCTAGGGTTCCTGATGATTTTAGGATAAAATTCTCTTTGCAGGTTGAAACTCACAGCTGCAACTCTTCTACCTAGACAGGAAAATTTTCTGGAAGGTACTTGACAATTTTGTGAGTTGTGTATGTTCTTAAGCACTAAGTGATAAACTATAAAGTGATCCGAAATCACCTTGGGTGACTCCACATAAGTGAAGAATAACTTTGGCACTCCAGTCAAAGTGACCAACATGGATCTTTTTAAAGAAGGTAAGAATTTGAAACTGTGTTGAAATAAAAGAGAATCTTTTGTTATTGTAAACTCATATTTCCTCCATACATTTTTATACTTTCCTTTTTTCTAGCTTAGTAGTTATACAATATATAAATACAGACTTAACAAATGTAATTTAATAAGTATATGCATATTTATATTTATATTGTACATAACACAACATAATCATAAATGAAACCTTTCCTGATCACCTCTGGCCAAAAAACATATTTCCAATAGTGGTTTACCTCCTTGAATCTAAATGCAGGCAGGGATTTAATTCTTACTGAATGGGATTTGTGGTTTATTTAGTAGCTTACTTGTACTCTACTTAAAAAAAAAAAAAGATATCATTGTTTATCACCATTTCTTATAGAATCCTTCTATTCTTATGTATATGAAGAAGAGGGACAATACCTTCTTATAAATACAGTAATATTATTTACTATTTTCTAAAAGGAAACTTCATTTCACTTGATACTATAAAATGGCCCTTCATACACGTTGTGATTCCAACATGAGTTGCTTACCTGTCTGCTAATAACAATTAGATTTCCTGTTAATGACCAGTTTGTAATTGAGTGCTGCTGGCTAGTCATTGAAACCCAGGCGATCAGAGGAAACAATTTCTCAGGCTTGTGACACCTTGCTCTAGAGGCTTTAAAAATAGCTCCACATAATTTTTTTTTTCCTTTTAAATTTGCTACTAAAGTATAAGGGTAGTCAGAACAAAACTGCTGTTTTGTTCCATGTACATACTTAATTAAAACAAGTCCTTTCCTTGTGGAATTTTCATTTTAATATAGCTAATGGAAATATGATTCCTATGCTATGTACTGAAAACAAGGAGGACCCCTGATGTTTTAAACCTTAACTACACATACCTATTCTGGAGTGCTTTAATGTCTGTCTTGGAATGGAAACTCATAAGGTTAGGTGACCCAACATTGCCAATACTTCCTACCACCTTTGCTTAGAAAATTTGATTATTTTTATGCTCTAAGATGACATTTTTCAAATTATTGTTTTATCCTCAATTTCTAACAAACATCTCCCCCCAAGCTCATGCCATACTTAAAGAGGAAATTGAGTCAATAAAAGGAGATGAACCTCATTTCATCGCTGGGTGCAGTGGTATGTTAGAGAAGGCAGATTGAGGGGATTCGCTCCCTAAAGGATGATGGAAAAATCACCGACAGACCCTTCGTCCCAGTTTGCAGGGCTCTGCTGCCTCCCACCCGCTTGGGCCAATACAGAAAGCACTTCTTGTTTGGGCAACGGTAACATATCACCTCTTCTTCTTAGGGGTTGTGCCCTGGCTCCCAAACACCTGACTTCAACCAACTGGTTATTATGCAAAGTATACTTGGTATATATGAGTATACTTACTATTATAGTTCATAAGCATTCCTAAATACATATATATGTATGATTAAACACAAATACACATGCATTACATATATGAACATCCTACATACAGATTTAGCATTTCTAAGGGCATTGGGTTATATTTTCAGAACCGGGTAAGAAAATTTCTCATTCTGATCCAGTCAATAAAGCAATGAGTTTTCCTGAGGCTTCTTACGGCTGATTGCTAGGCAGAATAAATTTTTTAAAACTTTTTTGCCCTTTAACTTTATTAAATGCCTGACATTTAACAATATTAGCTGATGGCAGAAGATGAGTCCTGCTCCGTGTGCTGTATCCTGGAACAGGATACAAGACATAAAAAGAAATTTGGACGGAAATGCTGCCATTAGTTTAGAAGTTGCTATTTAATCTGAGTTATTTTGGGGAGGAAAATGACTCACAGAAGCTAAGTGTTCATGCAGATTGTGATATTGTGGGAGGCTAGCGTGGCTCTTCATTAATCTTATTTCAATTAGAACTCGTCACAGCCTGCAATTAGAATGTTGCTGCTGTGATGAATCCAGACTCTACATGTTTCAGCGGCTGTTTTCTAATGAAGAAAAACAGGCTGCTTGGCATTTTAAAGACAAATTTCCATTTTGGGTAATTCAATAAATGCTTATGCTTTGCCTATTTTCTCCTCACCCTTAGAATTGTCACTCAAGGCTAGTGAAAAATTTTCCGTTAATCCTAATCATCTCAAACTTAACTCTTGAACATCTTCCAGCATGTATCTTAACTGTAATGAAACACCCCCCTAATAAGTAGTTAGACCAGGAATCTACAACCTTTTACTTAAAGGGTCAGGTAGTAAATATTTAGGTTTGTGGACCATATGGTCTCTGTAGCAACTATGCATCTCTGCCATTGTAGCTCAAAAGCAGCCATAGATAATATGTCAACAACTGGGCATGCTTGTGTCAAAAAATCTTATTTACAAAAATAATAGCTGACCTGTGAGGAATAGTATTTTGACCCCTACCACTTAACCATTTTCTGTAGCTTGGGGGTTTGCAAAATATTGTTATTTCTTTTATGTGATAATTATCTATGTTCTTTAGTCAAATTTATTCTTAATGTTATTAATACTTTTTAACACTAAATACTGCTATTTTATGGGTGGCTCTGGAAAATTAGGCATACATTTGTATCTTAATATATACAGGGTATTCCCCCAAAATGCATACATACTTTAACAACTGATTATATTTTTAAAATGAAATATATTTTAATAAACATTTCCTTAAAGATTATTCAAAGTGTGTATACATTTTGGGGACACCTGTATATTCCTTTATCTCTGTTTCACATGGACACAATGAATCAAATTGGACAAATTGTCGTCCTAATTTTCCTTTCACAATTTCCATCACCGCAGAATGACTTTTCTGAAGCATTAAAAATGTCAAGATGTAACAACATGAACATTATGTCCTTTTTCAAATTTTCAAATTGACAAATATTTACTGTGCCAAGCACCTTGGTGAATATAATAAAAGAAAATTGAAGTGCAGTTTCTATAGCAATTCCAAAAAGGTTATGGAGTTACTAAATTGACAAGTGCAGGGGCTCTGCTGTACCTGAGTAGAGCTCAGAAAATCCCACCAGGTTTCAAATATGCCATCCTTAACATGCAGACTATTTCACATCTCTCCCACTGCTGACAAGACCCTTCTAAATTGATTCATGCATTTGATATGCTTTTATTAAGTGAAAGGCACTATGCTAGGTGCTGTGGGTCACCATCAGTGAAGATGACGGATCCCAAACTGGAGAAGTTTATAGATTAGGAAGAAAGTAAGTTACACAATTTAAGAAAGGCAGATGTGAGTGCAACAGGAGAGGAATAACATGTCTTTCAGATTCAGAGGATGAGAGCATAACAATCTCAATTTGTCCTTTTTGAATTTCAGGAGGATTAGACTATAAGATGATTTTTCTCCCTCCCTCCCTCCTTCCTTATCCCTTTGTATCTCCCTCCCTTCTTCCACAATTCACTCCCGGATTTTTCCATTATCATTGATCATCTATGATGCACCGGGCATCACACTATGAACTGGAAGAAAAGAGGACTAGAAAAACAGTCCATTCATAAGGGCAGACATGTATTTGAGGTAATGAGGTCAAAAGAGAAAAAGCTTAGTACAGTCTGCAGAGGTCAATAAAGATTTGCCAGAAGAAGCATTTAAGCTGAGGCTTGCCAATCAAACAGAGAAAATATTGAGATGGGCCAAATGGAAAAGACATAAAAACCAGCAACCCTACCCTTACCCAAATGCAATAATAAGCATATTTTACACAATGATATAGTAAAATAAACAATGGACTAGAGGCAATAAGGAATGTTAGAGAACATTAATTTCAGAATGAGGTAGATTCGAAGACATACCCTGATTTTATCACTCATTTCCTGTGTCACCTTATGCAGTTATCAAACCTCTTGGGTATCACTTTTTTCCTTTGTAAAGGGGAATACTAATAACACTTACAGTTAGGCTGTTTTTAGTGCAAATAACTACACAGTGGCTTCAAGATGACATGGTGGCTACAGCAATTGTAGGCATTGCATCCAGGCATGGCACATCAAAAGGAAGAAGAGAGATGACAATTTTGTGTGGCTGCTTTCCAGTGAAGAAGCATCTCACCATATTTTTCTTTATATCTCATTTGGTCAGAATTAATCACTTGCCCATTCTGAAACCAATCATTGTCAAGGAAAATCAGATAGACCTTGGGCCACCCAGTGGAGGTGGAGGTGTGATCAGGATCCCCTGAAGCACATAGCTCTGTGGGAAAGGGCTGGGGACTTGTACAAAATCCAAATTCTGGTAGGAAAGAATGGGGCACAGTACTAACAGTGTTATTGTCATTAAGAGGATTAAAAAGGGATCATGTTGGAAAGCCATGGGCCAGCACTTGGTATACAGAAGGGACTTAACAAATTATAGCTAAAACCATTATTAATTGTATCACTTCAATTTCTGTAGATTAAATGTCCTTAACTGCAAAATGTTCTCTAAGTTTTGTTTTAGCATTATTATTGCATGCCAATTTTATTTCATATGTTTTGTAATTTCTCTTAAACTCAGTTTTATTGAAGTATCCTATCTAATAATAGACAAATATGCAAATTGACCATACCTCCAACACACCCACAAGCCACGCCCACCATCCAATCAGATCGAGTATGCAAATTAACCCAAACCAGGATGGCTACAGCCACAGAGAGCAAGGTTTCCCAGGTAACAGAGGAAGCCAAGCTTTCCATAGCCGTTGCCAGGCCTAAGCCTCCACTCAAGCTACAAAGTTTCAATTATAGAAGGTAAACAAATTTAAACAAATGGCGGCAGAATGGAGCTTGAGAGAGCAGGCCAGGGTTGCTGCCGGCAACAGGGGAAGCAAAGCTTTCCACATACCCTGGCCGGGCCCACCCGCTTAAGGCAACAAAGTTTCAATTATAACCCCAACACAAATGGCTTCGGGCCTCAGAGGGAGCCCCAGGCTTGGCTCTGCTCCAGGCTACAAAGTTTCAATTGTAGAAGGAAAATAAATTCCAGATACCAGGGCCTCCTTGGGTTGCCAGGGGGCGTGGCCAGCCTGCAAACCACCACAGGCCCCTCGCTCAGGCCGCCCCACACCCCAAGGGAACCCCCACCTGATCCGGGACGCCCTTCAGGGCAAACTAGCTGGCCCCCACCCATGCACCAGGCCTCTATCCTATCTAATAAAAGAGTAATATGCAGATTGATCATCACTGCAACACACAATATAGCTTCCCCCATGTGGTCAAAGATCCTGCCCCCATGTGGACACAAGATGGCCACCACAGATGGCCAGCAGGAGAGGGCAGTTGGGAGGCACCCGGCCTGCAAGGGAGGGCAGTTGGGAGGCACCCTGCCTGCAAGGGAGGGCAGTTGGAGGTGATCAACCCTTCAGGAGAGGGCAGTTAGGGGTGACCAGGCCGGCAGAGGAGGGAAGTTGGGGGCAAACAGGCTGGCAGCAGAGTGGTTAGGGGGTGATCAGGCTGGCAGGCAGAAGTGGTTATGGGCAATCAGGAAGGCAGGCAGGCAAGCAGTTGGGAGCCAGCAGTCCTGGATTGTGAGAGGGATGTCCGACTGCCCTCAAGGGGTCCCGTATTGGAGAGGGTACAGGCTGGGCTGAGGGACAACCCCCCTCCGTGCACGAATTTCGTGCACCGGGCTTCTAGTAATTAAATGAAACAAGATGTATAGATCTGAAGTATAATGCTTGATATTAAGACAAATGAATACATTCCTGCAACTACCACCCTAATAGAACATTTCTGTCACTTCAAAGAGTTACCTATTTCACTTTCCAGTCCATTCTTGAACTTCATGTGAACGGAATTATTCAATGTGCAGCCTTATGTGTCTGCCTTTTTTTTCAATAAATATAATGGTTTTGCCTTTCATTAAAGTTGTTGCTTATATTAGCAACCATCCCTTTTTATTCCTAAGTAGTATACTATTATATGTATATATTATCATTTCTTTATCCATCCACAAGTTAATGAACATTTGGACTGAGTAAGAATGAAAGTTATACATCATCACCAACACTTGGTGTTATCAGTTTTTATCATTCTAGTGGGTGTGAAGTGAAATTTCATTTTAATTTTCATTTCTCTGATGACTAATGATGCTGATTACCTTTCACATACTTGTTGGAGATTCATTTATCCTCTTTTGTAAGTGTCTTTTCAAGTCTTTACTCATTTATTTGTACTTTTTATTATCATTGATTTGATGGTACATATTCTGTACACAAGTACTTTCTCAGGTATCTATATTTATTCCCTGTCTGTGACTTATTTTTTATTATTATTATAAAATATGTTAGGGCAACATTGGTTAATACAATTATATAGGTTTCAAGTGTACAATTCTATAATAAACGCATCATCTGTATGTTGCATTATGTGCTTACCACCCAAAGTCACATTTCCTTCCATCCCCATGAATCCCTCCTATACACTTCTACATCCCCTCACCCCGCTTTCCCTCTGCTAACTATATTGTTGTCTGTGTCTTTGAGTTTTTGTTTGTTTTTCTTGTTTTTCATTAGTTGCTTTCAGTTTTATATCCCACATATGAATGACATTATATAGTTCTTGACTTTTTGTCTAATTTATTTTGCTTACCATGATATACTCAAGATCACAAATGGCAGAATTATATTTTTTAAATTTATCTTTTACTGAATTTATTGGAGTAACACTGGTTAATGAAAGTACACAGATTTCAAGTATGCAACTCTATAATACATCATCTGTATATTGTATTGTGTATTTAACATCCCAAGTCAAGTCTTCCATCACCATTCATCCCCCTTTTCCATTGCATATATATATACTAGAGGCCCAGTGCATGATTGAATCATGCACGTGTAGGGTCCCCTACACGCTTTCCCTTTCGATCACGGGAAGCTGGGTGCCTGTCCGCTGGTGCACCAAGCGCCGGAGGCTTCTGAAAGGCCTGGTGCCTGAGTGGACAGGCACCTAGCTCCCACACTTTCCTTTCGATCGCTGGTGCACCAGGCCTTTCAGAAGCCTCTGGCGTGGCGGAGGCTTCTGAAAGGCCTGCTGCCTGAGTGGACAGGCACTCAGCTCCCCAGCTTTTGATGGTCCGTGCAGCGGGGACGTCAGCTCGCTGCCCCAGAAGCCCCTTCTGTGCCGCAGCACAGCCATGGTGCAGACGCTGAGCTCGTGCTGCTGCTGGCGATGCAGCTCAGCGTCCAGCCGGCCCAATCAGCTACCCCGGCCACCCAGAGTCCCGCCCCCCCGTGCCTCCTGGCCAATCATGGGCATAGCGAAGGTACGGTCAATTTGCATATTTGTCTATTATTAGGTAGGATATCATCTTCTTTATCCAATCATCTTTCCAAGGACACTATGTTTTTTCCATGTTTTGACATCTGTGAATAATGCTGCAATGAACATAGGGTTGCATACATCTTTGTAAATAAATATTTTCAAAATTTTCAGGTAGATATTCAGAAGAGAGGTTTCTGGGTCATAGGATAACTCTTTATTTTTAAAAATTTTATCTTTATTGTTGAAAGTATTATAGATTTCCCCTTTGTACCCTCCCCCCCATTTATCCCCTCCATCCTGCACCCACCCCTCTGAGGCCTTTACCTCTCTATTGTCTGTGTCCATGGGCTATACATATATGCATATAAGTTCCCTGGTTAATCACTCCTCACCCAGTCCCCCACCCCCACCTTTCTTCTGAGATTCAGCAGTCTGTTCCATGTTTCTATGTCTCTGGATCTATTTTGTTCATCATTTTATTTTGTTCTCTAGATTCCACATATACATGACATTATGTGATACTTATCTTTCTCTGACTGGCTTATTTCTCTTAGTATAAAACCCTCTAGGTCCATACATAATGTCACAAATGGTAAGAGTTCTTTCTTTTTTACAGTCCTATAGTATTCCATTGTGTAAATATACCACAGTTTTATTATCCACTTATCTGCTGATGGGCACGTGGGCTGTTTCCAAATCTTAGCTATTACAAATTATGCTGCTATAAACATAGGAGTCATAAATCATTCTAGAGATGCAAATTAAAACAATAATGAGTTATCACCTCACACTTATCAGAATGGTTATTATCAACAAATCAACAAATGTTAGCCAGGATGTGAAGAAAAGTGAACCTTAGTACACTACAGGTGCAGCCACCGTGGAAAACAGTAGGGAGTTCCCTCAAAAAATTAAAAATGGAGCTCCCATTTGACCCAGTGATTCCACTTTTAGGAATATATCCTAAAAAAACAGAAACACCAATCAGAAAGAATATACTCTTAATTTTTTGGAGTACCCTCCATACTGCTTTCCATAGTGGCTGTACCAGTTTATATTCCCACCAGCAGTGAATGAGGGCTCGTTTTTCTCCACAATTTCTCCAATATTTATTATTACTTGTCTTTTGATAATAGTCATTCTAACAGGTATGAGGTGGAATCTCATGGTTTTTATTATAATTTCCCTAATAGCTAGTGAAGTTGAGCAATTTTGCATACATATATACTAGAAGCCCGATGCATGATGATTCGAGCTAGGATGGGCTTTCCTTTCCCTGGATGCCAGCACCGCCTTTCTTCTCCCCTTATTTTTTATGGATTGCCCTTAATACTTATAGGTAAATTGGTTTAGTTTTTTCCTGTTTTTATGATTACTGGCATCTTACTTTTTTAATCCCTATAAATAAATAAAAATTGCCAGGATTGATCTATAAATGGGTGTTTTATCTTTGACAACTCTGTTCTTGTGTGTGTGTGTTTGTGTGTGTGAGTATATGTATGTATATATGTGTGTTTATATGTATGTGTATATGTATGTTTATATATATATATATATATATACACACACACACACACACACACACACATGCTTTGAAGGGTGGGTGGTATGGAGATACTGTTTTTGTCTAGACAGCCTCAGTTTACTCTGTCCCTTGTTAAAGCTTCAGGACAGTATCTCCTGCTGCTGTGACTGTGTACACAGCACCGTACATTCCCGCACATCCAATAATGCTTCTTTGCTTCTTGTTTGAAGACACAGTTTATATTAGCCTAATAATCTTGTTAAATAATTTCCTTTGGTCTTTTAAATAGGCTTCTATCCTAAATTATTCTCAGTCCATAACACAGGTACTTTGGTCAAAAGAAATTTAGTTGTGAGAGAAAAATTATCAAAAGTCTATAGCACCAGTTTCCATATAATTCATATTTCCTTCTTGGTGGTAAGAACTTTAACTTCAGTAATGAATCATTGTATATGAATATTAAAGCACTGAAGTTCGTTTTTATTCTAAGTGCTTTAGTGTCACTGGGTTTTATGATCACAACATGTTATGTGAAATGAGACATGTTTCTTCTCTCTTTTACAGAGGAACAGGATATTCTTTAGAGGTTGGATGACTAACCTAAAGCCGTACATCAATTAAACAAGGTGTTCCATTTAGAACTCAGCTTTCCTGAGAGTCACTGCTTGGGGTTCACGCTGCATTTTAATGTAGCTCTTACATATGTATGACATAACCCTTACCTTGCCATGCTGTTTTGCTTGTCTCCTTTCATCTCAATCTCTTGCATGCCTGCTGTTCTATCATTCCTTCTCTAAGTTCCAGTACACAATTATGATTAGATTTGAATAGTATTCCAATAAAATCAAACATTTTCTTTTCATGTTGGGGGTCTGTGGTAGCAATATTTAATCTTTTGAATACTGGATCACTGGTTTGTTGTTTGCTTTGAATAATCACTCCCACACATTGTACTGTGAATATTTTCTCATTATTTAATTGTGACTAACGTCATCAAGGAAATAATTGACTTATATTTTTAGAATTTTAATTGGCAAATGATATTCTCACACATTATAAAGCTATTTTCTATTATGAACCAATAAATTTAGTACTAATTGTCACAAATGAATTTACTCCAAAGCACATTTCTAATCTTACAGAAAATCAATACTCCACAGCTCTTGGATATGATGTAAACATAACCAAACCTCTTGTAACCACTAACATTTCCCCATGTTCTTAGCTATTTGTTGTATATTTTAAAAAATATTGAGCAAAGATTCCATAAGTTGTAAACAGGAAGCCCATAAGGTATCTATCTACCTTATTATCACAACAGAACCATACCCTATTGGACCATAGAATCTGATTGTAGTTTGTAGTGATTGAATTTCAGAGAAAACAAAAGACATTGAAAAATTAATCAACAGCTGTAAAATCTTAGATTTTATAATTAGGGATATTGGATAACCAAAATGATCTCGATATTTATTAAGTAACAGTAGTGGCCCAGTGCATGGATTCATGCACATTGAGAGGAAATTAATTAGAATTCCTGGGGTGGTGCTGTGGCTTGAAGGGCATCTGCGGAGTAAGCAGGGTCCCTCCAGCAGCTGGGGTCCCTTGGCCTGGCCTGAGGAGATTGGTCCAAAACCGATTCTCTGACATCCCCCGAGGGGTCCCAGAGTGCAAGAGGGTACTCTGCAAAGTTGCTATCATACAGGGTGTGGATCGCAAACGCAAGTGTGCAGTAAACCAGATTTGGGGTTGACAGCACCCCAGGAACAACATAACCCATGGCTGAAGGTGAAATCGTGCGGCCCCATGAAGAATCGGACTCACTCCTCTCTGGTCCCGGGGTACATCACCCGAGAACTGCTGCTGCCAAGTCACCACAGCTCGGCAGCTCCTGAGTTGAGCTTCTGCCCCCTGGTGGTCAGTGCGCGTCATAGGTACTGTCTGGTCAGACAGTTGGATGGTCACTTAGCCTTTTATAAATAGAGATTATTCAATGGTTAGAGGCAATGGATTGGAAATAAATTCAACACCATGCTCAGTTCTTAAAATGTAAATTTTGAGAAGAAGAGTAAGAATTAGAACTACATCCATATCATTAGGGAAAATAAAAATACATTTATATACATTTAAATACACTTACAATGTGCAAAGGAAATTTACATATCAAGATCATATAATGGTCACATCTGAATGAGTTCCAATGTGGAGGAGGAGAAATGTAATGGGGGTCAAGGATAAAGGGAGAAAACTAAAATAATAATAATAATTAGTAGTAGTAGTAGTTTTATATTGACCAAAGATGACTGTGTGCCAATAGCTGAAGTTTATGAGAATTATGATGAACTCAACTCTCTTCACCAATATACTATAATTAAATGCACAGTGTTGCCCTTCTGGGAAGACTACTGAACTGAGAATCAGCAAATGTGATTCTAGGATATGCTGTGCTATTTGCTATTTGCTATGTTACTGGCTAGCAGTACCAACTTGACCAAGCCACATCAAGGTTTGGGCCTGAATATCCCCTCTGTAAATGTAGTTGTATGACAATATGTTCCACAAGCTTTCTTCTAGCTTTACGTTTTTATATAAATATATTCATTTATTTATACAGGGTGTCCCAAAAACATATATACACACTGTAACAGCTGATAGCTCAATTGATGTTTCTCTCTGTTCAGCCAGACTAAGCTTTGAACAAAGGAAATTCATCCTAAAATGCTACTGGAAGTTTACAAATACAGTTGAAGTACAAACACTGCCTTTATAATTATTCCAAGTATGTATACATTTTTTGGGATACCCTAAATATTATAGTAAGGGTGATACCCATAATGTATGATTAAATAAGTGACATACTTAATTTTAATTACATTTTGTTGGATGGAAACCATTTCTCTCTTAGATAGTCAGTATTAGGAAAAGAACTTTCCTGTCCTGTATACTGCAGGAATTTTGCTGATGTGGATTTTGGGTACCTGTGCTTTGGTGGTGATCTCGTGGAAGTAATAGAACCCTGTTGTTGAGGTAAATTATGGTTATGCCCAAGGAACAGGCACTTCCCACCTGAAACACTGGGATGAAGCCAAAGACTGGATTAGAACTTCAGAATTGTTCACTATCTCAAATATGCTGTCAGAACAAATGCCTGCTGGGTGCACGCCCGATGCCTTTCTGCTCCCTGCTTTGTCAGTGATGTCTGACTTCCATCCACCTCCTGGCTCTTTGTGTGGCTCTGGCATGGATGGGTATTTTCTTGACATATTTGGTGGTATTTGGCTGTAGGTGTCTACTCCCTAAAGGTTTCTGTAAAAGAAAAGGCCGGATCCTCATCCAGTGTCCCGTAATTCTTCACTGCCACCATACAAATCCTTTGCTGCCAGCACCCCATCTCATTTCATTTTGGCATTCTGGCCTCTATTGGGTTAAGGGATTTATGATAAGCACTTGGTAAGAATGATGGAATGTTCTTGTTCTAGGCAAAGTCTTGGATTGGACTCAATTACACCAACAATTCACATCTATTAACTTCCTGCAGCACCAATGTCTCCACCTTCTTGGCAAAAGGAAACATATACTAGTAGAATATGCAACTGGTACTATGTCTAAATAAGCTTTTACTGAGAAAGATTTTTTAATACTCACATTTTCTAATAACTTTAAAGGGGTTTAAATACTTATGCCATTACAATTTGAACAAAATCTTGGGGAATTTCTCTTTCCATCCTGACAGCTTTTCATAAAAATCTGTCCTCTCCACCATCAAAGATAGGGAAGAGAACTTCTGGCTTTAGCAACTTGGAAGACTGACTTAACATTGGCCTCCTTCTAGTAGAAATAAAAGTCTAAATGCATATTAACAAAATGGAATAAGACAAAAATTGAATATCTAAACACCAAGATTTAAAATAAGAAAAGGAAAACCCATATGCCCATACCAGTAAGCATCCTAGCTGATGTTACAGAAAACTGGGTCCTAAACCTCCTGGTTATAGGAGCTAAACTCAGGGTTGAGTTTTTAACATGTAGGGACAGGAGGTAAGAACCCTGGCTAGTATGAGATGGGGACTTGAATTAAAACTCTTGTAAATTTGGAACCTGGAAGTGCTGCTGCTCATTGAAATCTGTGTGCCCTGCCTGAGACTCTGAAGGCATGGTGAAGTCTCTCATGAGTAATCAAAGCCAAAAATCGTGCCATGTTTGGATTATGTGACCAAATTTATATTTTGGCATGAAGTAGAAATCCCCAAGCCACATTCATTATAAAAATTATCCCATAATGGTACAACCCATGGAGCACTCTGTGGAAGCCAATGGGTCACCACTCTGTAGGGTATCTTCTACAACCCAGGCTACATAGAACTCCCAGAGTTAAAACAATCCTGGTTAAAATTACTGACTTTAGGAGGAAGTAATCCACTATGGAGAGCCAGAAGTTACCTATTAAGAACTTGGGTTACCCTAGTGGCGTGGCTCAGTTGGTTGGGTGTCATCCATGCACTGAAAGATCTCCAGTTTGATTCTGGTCGGGGCACATACACAGGTTGTGGGCTCGATTCTTGGTAGGGGACTTGTAGGAGACAGCAGATCAATGTCTTGCTCTTACAGCTATGTTTTTTCTCTCTCCCTTTCCTTTCCTCTCTCTCTCTAAAACATGATAATAAAAAAAACAAGCCTGGGTTAAAAATATGAGGGTTATTATAAAATACATATGCTTAAAATGACTTAAGAGATAAAGAAGGAATATAAAACAAAATAAAAGAACAAAATACATTGAGACTTATAAAGAAAAAAGTACTAAAGGAGAAAAGAAGGTTCTGAGCCTTCATATATTAAAATATTTCATGCTCTTCCTCATGTATTGTCATGACTACTATGTATTTACTAGAGGCCTGTTGCATGATATTCATGCAAGAATAGGCCTTCCTTCCCCTAGCTTCACTCCCAGTCACCCGGGAGCTGGCACGTGCCCGCTCCCCAGCCGTCTGGGAGCCAGCACGTCCCCACTTCCAGGCTGCCCGGAGCCAGCAAGTCCTTGCTTCTGTCCAGAGCACCACTCCAGTAGCTCCTTCCGCCGCCCGCCTTCCCCTCATAGCAGGCTTCACACAGCTCCACGCCTGCATATGCAAATTAACCTCCATATTTGTTGGGTTAATTTGCATACTCACTCTGATTGGCTGTGGGCGTAGCAGAGTGATGGTTAATTTGCATGTTTCTCTTTTATTAGGTAAGATGTTTGTATTATAATGATATATAGTTATGATTTAACATAGTTGTCTATAATACATATATAATAATTGTATAAATTATGATATATAAACACAATCCTATCTAATAAAGAGAGAATATGCTAATTGACCAGCACACCCTCACAAAGATGGCAGCACCCACAGCCAATAAGGAGGGAATATGCTAATTGACTGCCATGCCCTCAAAGATGGCAGCACCCACAGCCAAAAATGGCAGCGCTCAGTCCTTTCAGCCCCACCAGGGCGGCTGGCGTGCGGCAAGGCCGGGCCCGCCCCCAGGAGGATCCCACTGCTCTGCATGCCTGCCTCCGGAGTTCCCCAGTTCCCTCAACCCCCCAGCCACCCAGGGCCAGCCCGAGGCACAGGCAAGCCTTGGATGGTGGCTGCCCAGCTGCCCAGGGCCGCCTGAGTTTCAGGTAACCAGGGCCGGTCGAGGCTTGCACTGCCAGCAGTGGCAGCAGCAGAGGTGTGATGGGGGCTTCGCCTTCCCCTGATCACTAGGTTGCCTCCTGCCCCTGAGGGCTCCTGGACTGTTAGAGGGGGCCAGCTGGGCTGAGGAACCCCCCTCCAGTGCATGAATTTTCATGTACCAGGCCTCTAGTATATCATATATATGAGAAGGGAGTATCACATGGGGTCTGGTCCATTTTAACAAATGCCATTAAAACAAACTCCATAATAGCAAAAATATTTCACTTCCACACAATGGTTGCCAGTTAATCAACTTGTATTGTATTGTAGTCCAATCTTTTTAAAGATCCAAGTGTTCCACATCTATTTCTCCTGAATAAGTAAATTTCACAGAAAGTAGTGTTTAATCAGAGTTTATGCATTTACATTCTCTAAGAATACAATTTAATAAAGTACTTATTATCCCATTGCAAATTTGAAGTATGTGATGTTTTAGGTATTTTAAGGTAAACTGTGTAATGGGCAAGATAATTTGTTAAGACTCCCGAACTACAAACACTGCCTTTAATGGTCTTTTAGTGAGCATTCTTGTATTTTATTTCCTATTCAAGTCTTTCATTCTAAATTCAGTACTGTGATTACTAGTTGTCTCAGGTGAATTTTAATGCTAGCCTTTCCAATTGTTTCCTAAATGCTCAATTCCTTACTCATGTGCAGCAGATTTCTCATACCTTACAGAATTCCAATCAGCATTCCTCAGGGCACTCTGAATTCTTTCAAAGTCTTCTTTCTCAAAGTCAGAAATGCTTGTACTGTTACTCTTCATAAGCAGCATTCTCTTGAGCATTTCAAATCAAATAATAAGTTGATAACTGGATTTGAGATGCTCCCCAGCTTCAATTTGAATTATCATACTTGGCTGAATTTTTAGGAAAACTTCCAGAAAAAAATAAAAAAAATTAAGAGAAAAATAAAACAAGAAAACTTTTCTCCATAAATATGAACCAAGGAAACTCTTAGGAACAAAGCACAATGTGATTTGAGGACAGAATTTTTACTTTTTTCTATAATTAAATTGACATCATCCTAATTGATATCAATGTAATTAAAATCTCTCATGGTCAATATTCCAGTCTTTCCATGGTTGCTCACTGTTAGTCTTAAGAAAAGTTATTTTCTTCAATTTCTTTCCAGGTTGCTTTTACATAAAACATGCCATTTTCAAGACAGAATGGATTCTAGTTTTTGAGAGAGAAAAAGATGGAGCATAAGAGTGAGGGAGGCAAACAGGAAGGAAAGGAGAGAGAGAGAGAAGAGAAAGGGGGAGAGAGAGAGATAGATATTGTTTTTTATTTGTTTAATATTCACTGGAGGAAAGGGTATATTTTTTCCATTGATTTTTTGAGAGAGTGGAGGGGAGAGGGAAGCAGGGGAGAGAGAAACATTGACTCCAGAGAGACACATCCACTGCTTGCCTCCCGTTCATGCTCCAGTGCCAGGGATTGAACCTGCAACTGAGGTACGTGCCCTTGACAGGGAATCGAACCCAATGCTCTTTGGCCCACAGGCTGATGCTCTAACCACTGAAAAAAACTGGCCAGGGTGATCTTTTTTTTATATTGCAATGAACAGATATACTGTATTTTGACCACTAATTATAGCCCCTGGATACTTCCTGGATTCACTGCCTGTTTTTTTCTGAGTAATCATGAAAAAGAAGACTGGTTTAGTATATATTGGTATAATTTTATACATCATATTTATACATGTTCAAGGATTTATAAATGCTCAAGGCTATGGTAGTGAAACTAACATAAAGAAGCAAAATCTCATTCCTGTCTTCAAGACATTTATGCTCTAGACTGAAGTCAAGATAAGGATCAACAGGAAAAGCAAAACATGACATGAATTATTTTAGCTGTAGGATGTCAAACAGCAAAATCAGTGTGTCAATTTTTTTCCTTTTTGGTTTAAGGATTTAGTTTATTCAAACCACTGTGTTAGCTTTGCATGTCACATAGTGTTTCTTTGTTTATAATCAGAGGACATAAGCTCATAGCCTGGATTTATGCCTTGTGGGAGTTACAGAATGATGCTTAAAGCTTTGAGTTATTTGTCAACAGTTAAAAATTGGGAAATATGAAAAAAAATCCAGATTCCTGAATTTTCTCAAATATGCCAAAGATCCATTGATAATGAGCCTATCTATACTAATAAAAGGGAAATATGCTAATTAGACCAGGAGACCTTCCTAGAGACCTTCTGGATGTCCTTCTGGACAAAGCCATGGTGGAAGGGCCGAGGCAGAGGTGGTTAGGGGCGATCAGGGCAGGAGGGGAGGGCAGTTGGGGGTGATCAGGCTGGCAGGAGGGGCAGTTGGGGGCAAACAGGCTGGCAGGGGAGGAGTAGGGGGCAATCAGGCTGGCAGACAGAGTGGTTAGGGGCGATCAGGCAGGCAGGCAGGTGAGCAGTTAGGAGCCAGCAGTCCCGGATTGTGAAAGGGATGTCTGACTGCCAATTTAGGCCCAATCCCTGTGGGGAATCAGGCCTAAACCAGCAGTCAGACATCCTCTGAGGGGTCCCAGATTGGAGAGGGTGCAGGCCGAGCTGAGGGAACCTCCCCCCCCCCCCCAGTGCACAGATTTTGTGCACTGGGCCACTAGTAATTCCATAAGGAAATAGTTGTTATGGAAGACTAAGGGCTGCCCTTTTAGGTTGTGTTTATAGTCTCTAATTATTTCTAATTCCCACCTGGTCTGCTTTTATGCACTTCTATTAATTGCCTACAGGCCATGGATACACAAACCTTGGCCATAAATTAGAGTTAACTGGAGTTTTAAAATGTATGGCAATCCATACTTCCCTAACACTGGATTTCATGTAGGTTAGAATTTATGGGTACAGTATGGTGTGGTCATTGATATCTATATTATCAAATCCCAAAACCAAAAACCAGTTGTGCTCTGTAACTACAGTAAAGAATCATTGTTGTAGTATTTGAAGTTTTATCTGCTGTTTTACATTTTCAATGGTCTAAGTTATTTCTAGTTCTGTCTCTTCTGGATTTTAAATTTGAAGCAGAAATCTGGAACATGAACTGTGCTGCTTAGTACTTGTTGAGACTGGAAGAAGCATGCGAGGTGCATGATACAGGATCTGGCCACAGGTTGGTAGTCCAGAGCATTATTTGGTTGTTGTCTTTGTGCCCAGAGATGATCAGGCTCAAGGGAAGTGATTCTGGTTAACTAAACTCATAGAAAATTGGTGTGTTTATTAATTTACAGCAAAATTTAAAAAATGAAAATAGAACTTTCAAACAGAAGGGAATGGGTATGTCTGTGAGTTGATAATTCCTTTCCCCAGGATGAAAACCTACATGAGAAGACAAATTATGATCAATGACTGTTTTGTTAGCCTGGTATCAGAATAAAGTTAAGTCAATTGCCATACCTGTTGAGTTGACTCACCAGAAAATGACTGTCTACTACTCCGGGTTCCCTAGATATCTATCTCATGACAACCACAAACACTGCCTGTGTGTTTGATTGAATTTGGGTTTATTCCAAGCTTCCATAAGCATGTGCTGATTCTTATTAGTGCTGCACCCCCTCACCAGATGGCTTGGCTTATTCATTAGGGTACAATTTTCCTAGTTTAATTCAGATATAAAATATGCCTTTAAGTTCTGTGGGCATCTCACTGTAAACTTTAATATGCTATCTTATATAATAAAAGGTTAATATGCAAATCAACCAAACGGTGGAACGACCGGTCACTATGACACACACTGACCACCAGGGGGCAGATGCTCAATGCAGGAGCTGGCCCTTGGTGGCCAGTGCGCTCCCACAGGGGGAGTGCAGCTCAGCCAGAAGCCGAGCTCATGCCTGGAAAGTGCAGTGGCGGTGGCGGGAGCTTTTCCCACCTCCATGGCAGCACTAAGGATGTTCAACTGTCGGACATCCCCGAAGGGCTCCCAGACTGCAAGAGGGCACAGGTTGGGCTGAGGAAACACCCTCTGAGTGCACGAATTTCATGCACTGGGCCTCTAGTAATATTATAAGTTAACTTTTCATGAATGAATGTATTTTATGCTTCACTGAAACTGTAGGTCCTTGAGAGTAAAAATATAACATATTACACCTTGTAATTACCTTCAGTTATAACATGCTAACCTTGCTGTAACACAGACTCTGCACACAGAGAAAGGATTAAGTATTTCCTGAGCAATTGTTATGGACTAATATATTATCTCATATATATAACTAGATTCCCAGTGCACGAATTCATGCACGAGTGGGGTCCCTTAGCCTGGACTGTGGAATCAGACCAAAACTGGCTCTCCAATATCCCCCGAGGGGTCCAGGATTGCAAGAGGGCACAGGACAGGCCAGAGGACTCCATTGTTGCATGATCGAGGCCGGGGAGGGATGCGGGAGGTTGGCCAGCTGAGGAGGAACCGCAGAAGGGCTCCAGGGTGTGTCTGGACCATCTCGCTCAATCCCGATCAGCCGGACCACAGTAGCAAGATAACCTACCAGTTAGAGTGTCTGCCTCCTGGTAGTCAGTACATGTCATAGTGACTGGTCGACTGGTCGACTCTCTGTCCCCTGGTGGTCAGTGCACGTCATAGTGAGTGGTTGAGTGGCCTTAGCATATAATTAGCATATTAAGCTTTGATTGGTTGAACCACCGACCAGATGACCAAACACTTAGCATATTAGGCTTTTATTATATAGGATCTTATATATAATACTAGAAGCCTGATGCACAAAATTTGTGCAAGGGATTCAGCCCTCGCAGCCTCTCGCAGCCCTAACTTCATCTGGAAGTTTGTCTGGACGATCATCCGGCTGTTTGGTCTAATTAGCATATTAGCTCTTTATTATATAGGATATTACATAAGATAATATATATCTTTTATTATTGTTATATAATCACCTATTACATATCTTGCATATACTATATTATATATGTTTACATATATATTTCATATTATTCTCATTTTATAAATAAGGATATTAAAGCTGAGAGCAATTAAATAAATCATTCAAGTTTGCAGCTAGTACATCAGCAAAGCCTGAATGTAAATCTCTGACTCTTTGACCTTCAATTTCTTGTGTACATGTGTGTGCATGTGTGTGTTTATGTGTGTGAATAGGGTTGTGATAGAGGTAATTGCTTTAAGTTGCCTTCTAATAAATATACCATGTTGCCTTATATAATATGTGAACAATAAATGTGCTGGTTGTTTGATTTATGATAGAAAAATCATATTTATCACTTAATCAGTTTTAGAGCACCTTCATATTTTCATTTGCTATTTATTGAGATTTGGAAATGGAGTCTATTTTAATTGTTTCAATCATTTAATGCTTGACAGTCTGAGCACAAAGTAACTGCTCAATAAATATCTCACATGGAAAGAAGTAAAGGGAATTATAGGGGAATTTCAACTCTATAGCTAGACATATGAGGCATAAATTGCTAAAGGCAGGTTCAATTTTTCTTTTTTCTCTTTATTCCGAATGAAAAAAACATAAAATCATATTTAACATAGTTATTGCTGCACTGAAGGGTTCTAGAGAAAGTATATGCTGTTTAAAATTATTCATTGCAAATGGAGTAGAAAAATCAGAACCACTTTTTTTATTGTTACAATACAAACACACACACAAACACACACAGACACACATACACACACAGGAAGCAACCCTTCAGTGGAAAAAAAAAAACACTGCCCTTACAAAGTTAGTGGGTGTTCATAGATATCTGTATACTCTGAGCAATTTCAAATCAGCACAAGTTGAGAATATTTGGGCTTGTAACTTATCTATTTCTCCTGAGATATTTTCCTACAGCCTTGAAGCACCTCTAATCAAGGGTGCTAAGACAAGAGAGAAGCAAACCACAGGTTCTTTTGTTGTACAGCAAAGGTGTTTTTAACAACTGGAGAGAAGTCTTAGAAAAGCATTTCCATAGCTGACACCCCACTGCCAGCATTCCTGCTTTCACCCTAGCACTCTATTGGAAATGTCTAGTGCAGGTGCAAGTGAATGGTCCTAGATGAAACTTAAGTGATGGCTGGAGATTGAACTGAGGTCACCCAGTACACCCTTTTATACTGTGTTTCTTGCACAGTGTACACCATCACCCCTCCAAGGACTCACCTACTGAGTTTCAGCAGTTATTTAAAATTCTCTTTGGATAATGCACAATTCCTTAACTAATCAAAATATTGATATAATACATTCATATAGTTTTATTCTCATTTGCAATTTTATTTTTAGAGTCATTTATTTTTCATTTGTCTCTAAAACTTTGTGCCTATTACAAAGGTTTTATTTTGCATGTGACAAAGTGACGTATTTATTACCTATATAAAATGTATTTTTCTAAATTATTTTCCCTTGGTATTTCTAAGTCAGTTAATTAATTGCTGAGGATTATTCTCAAAATATTGTCGTATAGTTCTATAATTCTTATTTTCTTCCCATTTTTCTATTAAGCCTATTAAAGGTGATGATCATTTAAAAATACTTTGAATTCTATATAGAACTGATGAAGAAAGCTGATCATAGATCCTTACTGTTCTTATGAGTTGTCCAATAATAATAACTCTAGAGGCCTGATGCATGAAATTTATGCAAGAGTAGTCCTTCCTTCCCCCCGCTGCCGGCACTGGCTTCCCTCCGGCACCTGGGGCCCGAGCTTCCCTCACAACTCTGGCTTCATCCGGAAAGTTGTCCGGAAGTATGTCCTGTCTAATTAGCATATTATGCTTTTATTATTATGGATTATTATAGATTACTCATATAATACAAAATTCCAAACATTTTTTCCTCTTAAGTGCTGTAAAGTTGATCTTGCTTGGTATCCGAAAAGGTCTACAAATCAGTATTCTTAATCCATTTTAAGTTGAGTGACTACTATGTAGAATCACTACATGCATGCTAAACAATTTAGTTCTGTGAGGTAGAATATTCCTACTTAGTAGATGAGGCCAAGAAACTTGAGACATGTTAGGCAACTTGCCAAGTTAAGAGCCCAAATCTAATGTAAGTGCACCTACTATTATCCTTTCACTATTTCTGAAAATATTTGTATACGGGACAAAAGTAATTTTAGAAGTGATCATAGCATATATTCTCTAGATACAGTCACTTTTTCTAATTTTGTCTTATGTACTATGAATTTGTAACATTTTGATGTATAGTATGAACCTCCGACTCTTCTTGATTATATTAAACACCCACAATTACTATTAAATTGTTATTTCAACTATCTCCCTTAAATATATTTGCATCCTATTATTTACACTTTTCCCCCTTCAGTTAGCATCTCTTTATACACTTTTATTTCTAATGTGCACTTTCATAACAAGCATCCAAGAAAAGCTCGAACTAATGGTTCTTAAGCATTTTTACCCCATCTTTCAATATCCACTATGCCCCAACTTACCCTCCCTCCTGATGGTACTCTCATTTTCTTTAAGTTCACATATGTGAATTATTATATTGAGAATAATATAAAGTTGTTTTTCTTTCTTACAGGTGGTCTAAATTCTTCTCAGATCAAACTGTCTTCAAATAAGAATTCCTATTGATACAAGTCATGTAAGCATGAGCCTGAGAAGGCATATTCTGTTTAATACTTTAGTGACCTTAGTTGGGTTTCAAGGAGAAGGAATGATAATAGCACCACCATTACCACCACCAACTTGCATCAGCAAGACAGCTGCCATTTATAGGCATTCTCAAAGTGCAAGGTATTAGACAGGTACTTTATAACATTATGTATATTAAACATATATTTTACTTGATGTGTAAAGCACTTGGGACAGTGTTTGCTAGTGAATTTTACAGAAATGTTTGTTTTTATCATTGTCGTCATCATCATCTCATTTAAAGCCTTCAATGTTTATTGCATACAGGTGTTATTCTCATTTTCTGGCTAAGGAAATTGACATTAATTGAGGCTGAATAGTTGCCTGTTAAATAAATGGTAGAGACTTAATTTCAAGGCAGGTATATTTAATTTCTAAGGTCATTTTCTTCCTGCTCAGCTACACTATGTCCCATAGGTGGGAATGGCCACAAGAAAAACTGTTTCCAATTCTGACCTTCACCAGGTGGGAACACCTTCCTGTTTGCCTAGGGGAGCATTCAAAAGGGAGAGACTGATCTAGAAACCATGGCTGATGTTTTCACTGCACAGACTGCTGTTCGGAGAAGTCCCTGTGGCCTTGAGGAGGAAGTGGCTGGGTTCCTAAGAGACGCTCCAAATGCCTAAGATGTTTTGATTGTTCCGCTTATCCCAAGAGAAATAGCCACTAACTCCTGTTTCCCCAGGGCATTCTAATTTTCCACACAGAATTGGACTCTACTTCTATAAATGCTCATCTCGTCCTCTTCTTTGTCCCTTGTCATCACTTCGTCTGAACTTGACACCAGCTATGTGCCATCTATTAACCTGTCATATTCATTGATCTCCCTCAGAAATCAAACTGTCCTTCTAATTCTCCTGTCTGGTCTTTGTTTGCCAGAGCTTACTGACAAAATTGTCCCCTTGCAAAGGAAAAGTATAGTCTATTCGCTTTAGGCCTAATGCTGTATAGTCAATACATGATTTTCTGTACATTTTAAACTTTATGGCATTGTTAAAAATGAAAACAGTTTGCAGATAACTCTGATTTGACCTCCAAGGCTATATGAAAACACAACTAAAATAAACCTAAGGATTAAGGAAGCTTATATAGTAAAGTAGAAAGCCTTTCTATTGGTATTTTCATTTTTCAACAGAAAATAGACAGGGTGTACTTTGTAATTCATAATATCAAATAAAAACTGATAACTAATTTTCTCCTCTCTAATTTGTCAGAGAATGATTATGGAGGATTATAAAACCTCCAATGTAGTTTAACATGCTGATAATGAAGCTGTGGCCATTCCCTTTTCTGTTTAAGAACTGCAAGAAATTCTCTATTACTTGATGATTGTTTTTTAACCCCAGGATGTCATTGCAAATGCATGACGTTTTGCCAAAACTAGGCCTTAATTTTAAAATTAGTACATAGTCATTAATTCATCAGTTAACTGTCCATTTAGTCATTATTACATCTAAAATTTCTTTCATTATTCAGTAATAACACTCTGCTAAAAGCTTATATTAACTCATATCCAATCAAAATAGCATGCATTATTTTAGGCATTTCAAGCAGAGAGAATTCAACACAGGAAATAAGTTAAAACATATTTGATGTGTATTGCAGCATTTTTTACAATATGCAAGACACCAAAACAGGCTATCTGTGGATAAAATTGTCTATGGATGAATGGATAAAGAAAATGTAGTATATGTAGTACATATATACACACAATGGAATATTATTCAGCCATAAAAAGGAAGGAAATTCTGCCATTTGCAACAACCTGGATGGAACTTGATTGAGGGCATTATGCTGAATGAAATGTCAAACAAAAAAAGACAAATACTATGTGATCTCACTCATATGTGTAATCTAAACAAATGAAATCCTAGATCCAGAGAACAGATTGGTGGTTGCCAGAGGTGCATGGAGGAAAGTGAGCAAAATGGGTGATGATAATCAAAGGGCACAAACTTCCAGTTATAAGAAAAATAAGTCCTAGAGGTATAATGAACAGCATGGTGACTGTAGTCAACAATCCTGTATTGTTTGTTTGAAAATTGTTGCGAGTAGATAGTAAACGTTCTATTCTCATCACAAGAAAAAAATTATAACTATGTGAGGTGATTGTTGTTAACTAAATTTATTGTGGTAATAATTTTGCAATATATATGTATATCAAGTCATGTATACTTTGGGCTAATAAAATGTTATATGTTTACTAGAGGCCTGGTGCATGAAATTCATGCACAGGAGGGGAGGGGTCCCTCAGCCTGGCCTGCACCCTCTCCAATCTGGGACCCCTCAGGGGATTTCTGACTGCTGGTTTAGGCTCGATCCCTGTGGGACTGCTGGCTCCTAACTGCTCACCTGCCTGCCTGCTTGATCGCCCCTAACTGCCTCTGCCTTGGCCCCTGCACCCGAGACCCAGGCTTCCCTCCTCCGGCCTGATGCAGGCACACGGGACCCAGGTTGGCTTTGCCCAGGCTGGCCACAGGCACCCAGAACCCCTGATCACCCCTAACTGCTCCCCTGACAGCCTGATCTCCCCTAACTACTCCCCTGCCTGCCTGATCACCCCTAACTGCCTCTGCCTCGGCCCCTGCACCTGGGACCCAGGCTTCCCTCCTCCATCCAGCTGCAGAAAACTGGGAGCTGGGCTTTCCTTCCTCTGGCCAGCCACAGGCACCCGGGACATGGGGGAGGGGGGGCAAGGAATCCCTCAGCCCGGCCTGCCCCCTTTCACAGTCCGGGAGCCCTCAGGAGATGTCCTACTGATGGAGGCGACCTGGTCAATCAGGGGAAGGCACACCCCCATCACCCCAGTCGCTGTTGCTGCCTCTGGCCCATCACCCTGCCACTGCTGCTGCCTCTGGCCTCCCCCTGCAGGAGGCAACCGGGCTGATTAGGGGAAGGCCTGCCCTCATCACCCCCCTGCTGCTGCCACTGTTGGCCTCCGTGGTGGCCTGCCTCGTGGCAGCGGCCTGCCCTCAGCCCTTGCAGCTGCCACCATGGCTCCCTGCCCTTGGCCCTCACAGCCACTGAGGCTTTGTCTGGAAGGACATCCGGGAGACGTCTGGTCTAATTAGCATTTTACTCTTTTATTAGTATAGACTAGAGGCCTGGTGCACGAAATTCGTGCACGGGGACGAGGGCGAAATTCCTCAGCCAGGCCTGCACCCTCTCACAGCCCAGGAGCCCTCAGGGGATGTCCGACTGATGGCTTAGGGGAGCAGGCCTAAGCCATTAGTCAGGCATCCTTAGCACTGCCGCAGAGGCTGGAGAGGCTCCCGCCACCACGGCTGCACTCTCCAGCCATAAGCCGGCTTCTGGCTGAGGAGTGCTCTCCCTGTGGGAGCACATTGACCACCAGAGGGCAGCTCCTGAGTTGAGCATCTGCCCCCTGGTGGTCAATGTGCATCATAGCGACCAGTTGTTCCTTGTTTGGTCCATTTGCATATTAGCTTTTTATTATATAGGATTATGTCTTAATAAAACAGGGGAAAAGAATGAAAAATGATTGGAAGGATCAAAAGAGCAAAAGAGAGAAGCAGGTAGTGACTGAGAATTGGGAGCTGCTGCCCTGGGACTGGAAGCTAGGAGCTCAGCAGTCCCTGTGCAGGGCAGCAGGCAATGGCTCTCATTGCTCTGCTGCCCCTGAGCAGGAAGCTGGGAGCCTCCTCTCCTGCCAAAGCTGCTGAAAATGCCCCAGAGGCTGCCGGGGATGGAAACCCTAGGCAATCTCTCCAAAAAGCTTTAGATATGCCATTGCCTGGACCTGGAAATCACCATTTCTCCTCCTACCCCCCCTTGGCTATCTATTCTATTCCTAAAAAGTCAGCTTGCTTTTCAACATCTAGCACAAGATGATTATACTGGGAAGTCTCTAACTTTATCATTCCCTTTCTCTATCCTTTGCATTATATCTATTATTGCATGTCTCATAGTGTACCTGTTACCTGTGTACTTACTAGTCTATCTTAACTTGAGAGCTTTTCAAGGTTGTCTTTTTTGTTGTTGTTTATATCATCAACTAGCACAGATCCTATTAATTCTCAAGTAATATTTGTCACATTTATTTTAATTTAATTGAAATGTGTAAATGCACAGAACTAGGGTATAATTTGATGAGTCTAATACACTGGATCAGGAATTGAAATGTTATCCTGCAGGTAGTGGGGAGTTACCGGTGCTTTGGAAGACTTCCAGAGGCATGATGTAATCTAGTTAGCCTGAGCCGGAAGCAGTTAGAGAGCAGGAGCATGGAGTGCAGCTCCGTATCTGAAGTGTTCAGTAGGATCTAAGCATATAGCTTTAGCCTGACTCTTCAGCAACCCACTGTTCCTCTCCTATGTGGGACATAAGAATGTTATTTTTATCTTATTTGTGGAGGTGGGCTTTTCTTCAAGATTAAAAAAATCTTCTTTATAGATCTTCTGAAGATGTCTTATTGACAAGCTGGCTGAGGTCTTATAATCAACCATTTATAATCATGAATGTTCTAATTATAAAAAGTAATATAGTCAGACATTCTAAATTGTGGTCCCATTCACTTTGCCAAGTACCTTTTCTAAAGCTTTTTGATCAGGCATATTCTACTACTATTTTTGTTGTTGTTGTTATTGTAATTCTCTTTTTATGACACAGAAAACTGGAGAGTCTAACTTCAGAAACAATATAATTTAGAGGAGACTTTAAGGTGTGAGTATAAGTGGTTCAAGATAAATCACAATCTAATACTCTGCCTCCCAATCTAAACTCAAGTTTTTCCTCCTGGAAAAACTTTCTAGAACAACAAAACTATATGCCTGTCTGGATGAAAGTTAAATAACAGTGATAACCCAGTAGTCCTTCGTGACTTTGGAAATGATCTTTCTGTTTCTCCCATAAGCCTCATCCTCAAGACAGAGCCCAACATGATCTATGCTAGTGGATTTCAAACCATGTTCCCTAGATTTTTGATGATGCCTAAAGGTCCACCAAGGGGAGGAAAAGAGAGAACAAGCAGAGTTCCTTCTACTTCAGCCTCACCCATTTTCACCCTCAGTAGATTCACTCTCATTCTTTCAATATATTTCATTCTCTATAAAACAATATTCACAAGAGAAATTTGACTTCTATGCACTGTAAAAAAAACACTGATCTAGTCTCCACAAATAAAATATATTCCCCAAAATGTATATATACTTTAACAGCTGATAGCTCAATTTTTAAAAGAAAATGTGTTTTAATAAACACTGCATTTATAATTATTCAAAGTGTGTGTATATTTTTGGAACATCCTATATTAGAAGAATATACCATTGCTTGAAGGCTGTGTGAGGAAAATTCCAGAGTTATAGACTTAGAGAATTTCTTTGAGTTTTGATTTTGTTCTTTCAATTAGCTGTGAGGCCTTGAACAAGTTACTTAACCTCTCTATACCTTAGTTTTCTCATCATAGATGCTCTGAAATTTAAAATTACTAGAGATTTTGAAAGTAGTTTGCAAATTGTAATATTCTATTCAAACGAGAGTTATAATTTTTCCAGAGAATACATCAGTAAATGAATGAAATTCTGGAGGAACAATATAAATCTGTCATTATTGATAAACTTTTTTGAATGCCTAGTTTATGTGTCAATAAGACTGGGCCAAAGGGCACCCAGATAGTTGGTCAAACATTATGCTATTGTTTCTGTGAGGAATTTTTTGTATGACATTAACATTTAAATGAGTAGACCTGAGTAAAACAGATGGTGCTCCATAATGTGGGTGGGCCTCGTCCAATCAATTGAAGGCCTGAATAAAACAAAAGGCTGACCCTCCCCAGTAAATAAGAATTCCCCTGCCCAATGATCTATGAACTGGGACATCAAGCTCTTCCAGTTCTATAGCAGCTTTTGGCCTTCGGACTAGAACTGGTACATTGGCTCTTCTGATTTTGAACTTGCCAGCCTCCATAACTATGTGAACCAATTTCTTCTGATAGATAGATAATTAAATAGATAGGTAGGTAGGCAGATAGATAGATGGCCTATTGATTCTGTGTCTCTTGAGAACCCTGACTAATACACCTACTGAGGTGACTTTGAAATATATACATAATTCTTTGACACTCTTTCCTCCAAAATGTGAAGCCTAGTTCCTCAATCCCTAGAATGTGGTTTGGACCTAATGACTTGCTTCTAATTAATGAAATATAGTGAACATGACAGTGGATGGGTGGGTGATAAGAGAAGCCATAGCTTCCTATTTTCTCTGTTAGATCACTCTGGGGAAGCAACTGCCATGTCTTGAGCACATTTAAGCAACCCTATAAAGAATTTCACATGATGAGGAACTAAGGCCTCCAGTTAACAGCCTCATGGGCCATCTTGGAAGCAGACTCTCTAGTTCTGATCAAGCCTTCAGAAGAGTGAAGCCATAGGTGACATCCTCACTGCAACTTTATGAAAGATCTTGAGCTAGAACCATGCAACTAAGCTACAGCCATATTCCTGACCCATAGAAACTACATGAGAAAAAAAAAATGTTTATTTTTAACCCTTTGCACTCGCTTGCTTTTTTCTCGATTCCTTTATTCTAATGCTAACCGTGTCGAGTCACACTCGACATCCGAGTGCAAAAGGTTAAGCCACTATGTTTGGGCACCTTGTTTTGCATAAATAAATAATTAATACACCAGCACTGAATGTGCATTGTTCCTGGACTCAGGAATGTGAATGGTTACTGGAAGAGACAGAGTCAGTAAGGAAGATCTTTATTCCACTTTCTATTTGCACAAATATGGGAGATTGGCCAGCATCCTATAAACCTGAATTGAAATTTGAAGTGCCTCGTTGATCTGGGAAGGAAGTCAAGACTACCCAAATGCGGGTCAGTGAGGGCAAGGGCTGCGTAGTGGGCTTTGGAGGAAAAAGTAAAACCTTCATCAGCACAATTGGGGATAATTGGCTGTATACAAATGAAGGTCAAGCTCTCTGTGCACTTAAAATAGGTGTTCAATACATATGCATTGATTGATGTTGGTTGATTTATTTTGAATGCCAGACTGTGAGTCATCAGTGTTGTAACATAGTTTAAATGAATGTGAGTTGTGCCTGGAAAAATAGCAATTCAGCAGTGAGGACCAAAAAGAACCGTTCAGCCTTTCACTGGGCAGCTTTGCTGGTTCCACCTGTTAAAGACCTGTGGTCACTGAGAGGGAGCAAGCTCCTAGTTGGAAGATGAGTAATGCTTCAGTGGATAAATAAAGGGAGATCTTCAATGGGAAGACCTTTGGCAGCGGAGCCTGACCAATTGCTCCCAATTTCAAGTGAGTACTTGGACTGACTTCTCTATAGGTAGATTTGTGGGATGGGGTGATAGCAGCTTGGTAATGAAAGAAAAATTTAATATGGTAGTTAGATATGGTTCACACAAAGGTAAGAGTCTCATTTTGTTCTTATTATTCTTTTCTACTACTTTCTTGGTGAAAACCTTGCCTTGTTTAGGCTTCAACAGAACAAATATAAGTGTACCTTATGTTCCAGGTAATGTTAGATTAATTATTTCTATTTTGGAGATCAAGGCCCTATGAACTATTGAGGTAACATTATTATTAAAGTGCTCTTTTGTCCTCGTTTTCCTAGGAGCATTTCTGTTTACACATCTTGACCCAGTATCTTTATTTTAATGCCACTTTTACCCCAAAGGATCCTGACGTGGACAATCAGTTGTATTGCACCCCATTTCTAGTCTTACTGAAGAGCCAATATAGTATGAAGTAGTTAGAAATACAGACTGTAGCATAAAACTCTCTGAGGGAAAAGTTGCAGCTCACCACTTAATAGTCATGTGACCTTAGACAAATTCCTAATATCTCTGTACTGTGGTTACTGAAAAGTGGGGATAATAATACCATCTATTCATGTGGTTGCGGTGAAGATTAAGTGAGTTATTATTCATTAAATCCTGAAAATAGTGCCGGGCATATGAAAGTGTTATAGCAACTTTAGGTTTGGGAAATTTGAAATCTTCACAAAAATCTTGTAATGAAGTTTTTATAATGCCCCTTTGTAAATGAGGACACTGAATTATTAAGGCATTAAAATACTTTTAATAGGCAGACCAGCTAGAAGGTATTGGATGAATAATTTGGTCTTAACTCTGATCTCTCAAAGCTGGTACTTGATGGAATATTCCACAAGGCCTGTTAGCCTCTAAGACTTTTTATGCCCTTTCTCAATTTTATAGAACAATTCAACATGAGGCATTATGCCTGCACTTTATTCTCATTCAATTCTATACCTTTTATACCAGCGATAGTCAAAGCAGATATATTTTTTTTTGGTGGGGATATATAGGAGAAGAGGACTCTTTCTATCATCAGGTGGTATCTTGCTCCTGTATCAGGTTCACAGAGGATGAGGACAGACCAGTGGCACACCCATTATTACACCGACTCTTCTTAACTATGATGTCCAGAGAACTTTAGAGCCTAGGATCATTTCCACTTTAGAACTTAGTAGAAATGATCTGTGGGGAAGTTGTGGAGGCAGGACTGAAATAGCCTCACAGAATCTCTGTATCATGAGAAGGGCAAAAGAAAGAACGATTCGTGTTTATCCAAGAGCATGATGAACATGTCTGAGGGAGCCAGCAGACCTTGGCTGCTCAGATTAGTTTATTAAAGTTTTCTCAATGGCTTAAATACTCCAATCAAAGACACAGTGTAGCTGCACGGATAAGAAAACAAGACCTACACATATGCTGTCTACAAAAGACTCGCCTCAGAAAAAAAGATATACACAGACTTAAAATAAAGGGATGGAAATAGATATTGCATGCAAATGGAAAGGGAAAAAAGGCTGGGGTGGCAATACTTACATCTCACAAAATAAACTTTAAAATAAAGGCTTTAAAATAGTAAGAGACAAAGCAGGACACTTCATGATGACAAAAGGAGAAATGCAACAAAAGTATATGACACCTGTAAATATTTATGAACCCAACATAGCAGTGCCTAAATATGTAAAGCAAATATTGCTGTACATAAAAGAAGAGATGGACAGTAATTCAGTTATAGTAGGAAATTTTAACACTCCATTGACATTAATGGATAGATCTTACAGATAGAAAATTAACAAGGAAATGGAAGCCCTACATGACACACTAGATTAGATGAATTTAATTGAAATATTCAGAGCATTTCACCCCAAAGCAGTATAATACATACTTTTCAAGTGCACATGGGCATTTTCTAGGGTAGACCACATGTTAGGACACAATACAAGTCTCAGTACATTTAAGAATATTGAAACCATATTAAGCATCTTATCTGACCATAATGGTATGAAACTAGGAATAAATCATAAGAGAAAAACTGCAAAACATACACAGATATAGAGGCTAAATAATACATTTTTAAACAATGAATATGTTAACCATGATATTAAGGAAAAAATAAAAATATAGCTTGAAACAAATGAAACACAACAACCTAAAATCTATGGAGCACAGTGAAAGCAGTCCTAAGAGGGAAATTCATAGCATTACAGACCTACAAAAAGAAACAAAAATATCAAATAAACAATCTAAGTTTATACTTAAAGAAACTAAAAACAAGAATAACAAAGGGAGCCCAAAGTGAGTAGAAGAAATGAAACAAGAAGGATCAGAGCAGAAACAAATGAAATAGTATAAAAAACAATACAAAAGTTTAAACTAAGAGTTGGTTTTTTGAAAAGATAAACAAGATTGATGTACCTTTAAAAGGACCCATCAAGAAAAAAAAGATAAAATCCAAATAAATAAAATCAGATATGAAAGAAGAGAAATAACAACTGATACCAAGTTCAGAGGATTGTAAGAAAATATTAATGAACAGCTAGATGCCAAAAAATTGGACAATATGGAAAAAAAGGATAAAATCCTAGAAACATACAATCTTCCAAAATTGAATCAGGAAGAATCAGAGAATCTGAATAGACAAACAAAAATCCTGGACCAGATGGCTTCACAGGTGAATTTTACCAAATATTCAAAGACAATCTAACACCTGTCCTTCTCAAAATATTCCAAAAAATTCAACACGAGAGAAGACTCCCAAGTTAATTTTAGTAGGCTAGCATTGTTTCAATTCCAAAGCCAGATACAGACAACACAAAGAAACAAAATCATAGGGCAATATCCCTGATGAACATAAATGGTAAATCCTAAAAAATTAGCAAATCAGATCCTGAAATATATTAAAAAGCTTATTTAAAATGATGTTCAAGTAGGATTTATTCTGAGGAGGGAAGGTTGGTATATTTGCAAATCAAAAAATTTGGTGCACCACATAAACAAAATGAAGTATAAAAATCACATGATCATATCAATAGATGCAGAAAAAGTACTTGATAAAATTCAGATAATATAAATGTTGAATTTTATCAAATGCATTTATGATGAAAAATACTCTCAGCAAAGTGGGAATAGCAGGAAGATAATTTAAAGTAACTAAGGCTTTATATGACAAACTTACAGCCAACATTCTATGCAATGGACAAAAATTAAAAGCATTTCTTTTAAGATCAGGAACAAGATAGGTATCTTATTCAACACAGTACTGGAAGTCCTAGTCACAGCTGTCATACAAGAAAAAAATAAAAGGCATCCAAATAGGAAAGGAAGAAGTAACATTGTCATTATTTGTAAGTGAAGTGACATGATACTGTATATAAAGAACCCTAAAGATTCCAACAAAAATTGACTAGAATATAAGTGAATTCAGTAAAGTATCAAGGTACAAACGAAATATTCAGAAATCAGTTGCATTTTTATACACCAATAATAAACTATTTAAAAGGGAAACTAAGAAAACAATTACATACACAATTGCCTCAAAAAGAAAACACATAGGAATAAATTTAACCAATTGTGTAAAAGAACTGTATTTGGAACATTATAAGACACTGAAAAAAGAAATTGGAGGGGATACAAATAAATGGAAACATATACCATGTTCATGGATGGGAAGAATTAGCATCATTAAAATGTTCACACTACCCAAAGCAATCTATAGATTCAATGCAATTCCTATCAAGATATCAATAGCATATATCACAGAACTAGAAAAGGTATTCCAAAAATACATATGGAACCAAAGAAACAATGATATTAAGAAAGAAGTACAAAGTTGGAGGAATCACACTAGCTGATATTAAACTATACTACAAGGCCATAGTAATCAAAACATCATGATACTGGCATAAAAACTGACATATAGATCAATAGAACAGAATAGAAAGCCCAGAAATAAACGTATGCCTTTATAGTCAATTAATATTTGACAAAGGAGGCAAATAAATAAAATGGGCTAATGAGATCTATTTAATAAATGGTGTTGGGAAAATTGGACAGATACATGCAAAAAAAATGAAACATACACCATACACAAGAATAAATTAAATATGGGTTAAAAACTTAAAGGTTAAAATCATAAAAATCCTAGAAGAATACATAGGCGGTAAAATCTTGGACATTTCTTGTAGCAATATTTTTTCTGATATGTCTCCTTAGGCAAGGGAAAGAAAAGAAAAAATAAACATATGGGACTGCCTGGAACCAGAAAGTTTTTGTACAGCAAAGAAAACCATCAACAAAATGAAAAGATTGCCCGACGAATGGGAGAACATACTCACCAATGGTACATCTGATAAGTGGTTAATATACAAAATTTATAAAACCTTAACAACTCAACACAAAGTAAACAAACAATCTAATTAAAAAATAGGCAAAGTACCTGAATATACTCTTCTCCAAAGAGGACATAAAGATGACCAATAGACATATTAAAGGATGCTCAACATGACTAATCATCAGAAAAATACAAATTAAAACCACACTGAGATATCACCTAATACCTGTCGGAATAGCTATCATCAATAAATCCATGAACAACATGTGTTGGCAAGGATGTGGAGAAAAGGGAACCCTCAGGCACTGTTAATGGGAATGCAGGTTGGTGTAGCCACTGTGGAAAGCAGTTTAGAGTTACTTCAAAAAATTAAAAATGGAACTGCCTTATGACCCAGCAATTACACTTCTGGGAATTTATCTGAAGAAACCTGAAACACTAATTTGAAAGTATATACACGCCCTTATTTTTATCACAGCATTATTTACAATAGCCAAGATTTGGAAGCAGTCTAAGAGTCCCCTCTGTAGATGAGTGGATAAAACAGCTGTTGTATAATTACACAGTGGAATACTACTGAGCCACAGAAAAAGAAGGAAATCTCAAGCTTTTTGACAGCATGAATGGACCTGGAAAGCATTATGCTAAGTGAAATAAGCCAGTCAGAGAAAGATAAGTACCATATGATTTCACTCACTTGTGAAATCTAATGAACAAAATGAACTACCAAGCAAAATAGAGACAGACTCATAGATAGAGAGCAGGATGACAGTTGTCAAAGGTGGAGGGTTGTGTGGGGAGGTTGAGGGATTGAGCAAAAAAGTAAAAAAGAAAGAACTCTTTGGCAGGGATAACAGTGTGGTGATTGGGGGGAGGGGCATGGGGGAAGGTGGAGGAGCATATAGGGGAGATAAATGTTGATGGCGGAAAAAATCAAATATAAAATAAAATAAGTCTTCCAACCAAAAATAAAAATAAAGATGCACTGATAAATAGCAGGATTGATGGGTGGATAGATATGTGATAAAGTAGATATGGTAACATCTGTGTACAGCAAAGATTTTTGTTTAGATATTTTTCAATGTAAAATTTTTTGGAGGGAAGCAAGGTGAAGCCCTACCCTGCTGGCAATGCTGTGAGCTACAGTTCAGGAGCTATTTGTGCTCATGTTCCCAGGGTGTGGAGGGAAACTGTTTCAGAAAACAAACTCTGCAGAAAGAACCAGAAACAAGGGGTGGAGAGAGTTTTGAGGTGTCTGAGATGTCCCTGGCTCCAGTTTCCCTTGAGGCCCATCTGCATACCTGCCATTTCAACTGTCACCTAAGCAAAAAATTCCATTTACTCCTGTTAGCTCAAGCTGGGTTCCTATCACTTACAAACCAAGGAGTCCTGACTAATACACTAGCCTTAGGTAATAATAATAACTGTAGACAAAGAAAGATGGACACTTAGCATTTTTTATAAAAACAAAATACAAAAATGACCTGTCCAAACAAATATAAATGGTGATATTTATGGTTTTTTAATTACATGAAATAAAACTCTTGATAAAGTTTAAAATGAAAAATCCCACAAAACTATATATATATAGTTTAATATGTAAACTACATATTTTATATATATATAGCTGTATATCTAATTCTATATATAACTATACATGTGTGTATACAAATACACAAATATACATCATGATGAAATTTTGTAAAAGAAAAATAAACAGAAAAAAGTTACGTGAAAATATACAAAGTTGTCAACATTGGTTAGCCCTGGGTTTAGGATTATTATATTCAAACTAGAGGCCCGGTGCACAAAATTCGTGCATGGAGAGGGGGGTGTCCCTCAGCCCAGCCTGCACCCTCTCCAATCTGAGACCCCTCGAGGTATGTCCGACTGCCCGTTTTGGCTCTATCCCAGGGGTGGCCATCTTGTGTCCACATGGGGGCAGGATCTTTGACCACATGGGGGCAGCCATCTTGTGTGTGATTGCATCATGATGTATGTTTGTGTGTTTGTATACACACATGTATAGTTATATATAGAATTAGAAGGTGGTGACCAGGCCTGATCACCCCCTAATCACTCCCCTGCCAGCCTGATTGATGCCTAATTGCTCCCCTGCCAGCCTGTTTGCCCATAACTGCCATCCCTGCAGGCCTGGTCACCCCTAACTGCCCTCCCCTGCAGGCCTGGTCACCTCTAACTGCCTTCCCTTGCAGGCCGGGTACCCCCCAACTGCTCTCCACTGCAGGCTTGGGTCACCCCCAACTGCCCTTCCTTGCAGGCCCGGTCACCCCCAACTTTCCTCCTCTGCTGGCCTGGTCACCCTTAACTGCCCTCCCCTGCAGGCTTGATCACCCCCAACTGCCTCCCTTGCAGGCCTGGTCCCTCCCAACTGCCCTCCCCTGCTGGCCATCCTGTGGTGGTCATCTTGTGTCCACATGGGGGCAAGATCTTTGACCACATGGGGGCAGCCATCTTGTGTGTTGGAGTGATGGTCAATCTGCATATTATTCTTTTATTAGATAGGATAGAGGCCTGGTGCATGGGTGGGGGCTATCTGGTTTGCCCTGAAGGGTGTCCTGGATCAGGGAGGAGGTTCCCTTGGGGTGTGGGGAGGCCTGGGTGAGGGGCCTGTGGTGGTTTGCGGGCTGGCCATGCCCCCCAGCAACCCAAGCGGAGGTCCTGGTATCTGGGATTTATTTATCTTCTACAATTGAAACTTTGTAGCCTGGAGTGGAGCCAAGCCTCCTGCTTGCTCCATGGAGGCATCCATTTCTCTTGGGATTTATGTATCTTCTATAATTGAAACTTTGTAGTCTGGAGTGGAGGCCAAGGCAGGCCAGAGCTTCAGAAGCTTGGCTTCCTTCATCACTGGGGGAAACCCTAGCCTCCTGCTCTTTCCAGCTCCGTGTCTGCCACCATTTCTGTTTGGATTTATTTATCTTCTATCATTGAAACTTTGTAGCCTTGAATGGAGGCCTAGGCCAGCAAGGGCAGGCAGAAAGCTTGGCTTCCTCCATTGCCAGGGAAACCCAAGCCTCCCTCCTGCTCTCTGTGGCCGCAGCCATCTTGGTTGGGTTTATTTGCATATTTGCTCCTGATTGGCTGGAGAGCATGGATTGTGAGTGTAGCGGAGGTGTGGTCAATTTGCATGTTACTCTTTTATTAGATAGGACTAGAGGCCCAATGCACAAAATTCGTGCAAGAGTAGGCCTTCGCAGCCACAGGTAGCTGTCTCAATCCCTCCCTCACAGCCATGGCAGCTGCCTCGATCCCTCCCTCACAGCCACAGCCTGGATTCTGTGGCTGCAGCCCCAGCTTCATCCGAAGGTCATCTGGAAGGACATCTGGATGGTTATTTGGTCTATTTGCATACTATGCTTTTATTATTATAGATGTATACTTTATTTCCTAAGTTTTCTTCAATAAGTATATATTACTTTTAGAATAACCAAAACAGAAAACTCATTTTTTTAAAAACTCACTACTATTAATTAGTTTTTTTATTTAAAAAAAATTTTCATTGACTTCAGAGAGAGGAAGGGAAAGGGATAAAGAGAAACATCAATGATGAGAGAGAATCATTGATTGGCTGCCAGGAATCAAACCTTGACCTCCTGGTTCATGAGTTGATGCCCAACCACTGAGCCACATTAACCAGGCCTATTAAATATATATTTTTAAATATGTCTTATGGCTTGCTTTCTGCACATCATTCCCACCATAAATGGTTAATATTCATGAATCTTTGAAATATTCCATTCATTCCCTATGGCCTGGGAAGCAATAGCCCAATGGTTAAGATCATGATCAATGAAGCCAGACAATTTCAGTTCAAATTCCCAGTCTGCCCTTATATTCGGCACCAAAACAAAATGTCTGGTGTGGGGCAAATTAGGTAATCTTTCTTGCCTTAATTTGTCTATCTAATAAATGGAGAAACAGCAGGTTTGAGAAATAAGTGAGATTATACATGTAAAGTATCAACAGCAACAAAAGGAATTCTCTCCCATATCTATCAAGAAATTCCCCATGATAAGTCTAAGATTATTAAAAGAATAAGTGTTGTAGAAAAAAGAAACAAACTGTTTAAGCTTTTTTTCTGAAAAGTTAAAGACTTCTGCAACCTCCAATTATATTCAAGAGCTAAAGAAACTAACAATCCCCAAAGCTCTAAGATTTAATTTTCATTGCGTAAAATGCCTCTCACATCAGAATTAATCAGGTTTCATTTCCACTCTTCCATTTCCCTTTAGGAATCCTGAGATATAAACCTCAAAGGTAAATAACAAATATTCATCTATTCACCTGTTTTGAAGAGCCAAATGTTCAGGGACATAAATCATTGGCGGTGATGGGTATGCACTGATTTGGATACAATTAATCTTCTCTGTCTAAATGGACAGAGCTCCCTTCAGTGTCTTATGCTCACTAAGCAAATGCATTCAGGACAAATGAGTGGGCATTTATAATTTTTGCTGCCTGTAAGCAGATAGGAAAGAAAATCTTGATTTTGTTTCGTTTTTAAAGAAATTTTAAAAAATCAGATGCATGAAAGAATATGTAGCATTATCTAGATATTCAGTTTTTACCTCTGCTCTCAGCCCTGAGAAAAAAAAGATACCTACTAAGAAGGACTAACTAGGCTCAAATTAACAAAACACAAAGTCTAGCAGCCATTTCTACACATGAGCCTCTCACACAAACTGCACTTCAGGGAGAAGCCTGCACTGAACTGCTGGCCTGCATTGTGTTTCTGCCAGCCGAGCCAGCTCTTAGTTCCTAGAATCCTATTTCCACCAATAGGACTAAGGCTTACCCCATCCAATTGGAGCTGTGCAGCTCACCCAACCAGAACAGCTCTATTCTGACCAATCAGGGCAGTGCTTTATGGACTAATCAGACTTCAAAGATTTGGAGTCCTCATTTGCATGAGGACAGACCAATCAAGGACAAAGGGCAGGGACTTTTGTTCATATAAGCCAGCTTCCTACTGGCTTTGAGAGCTATACCTGCCTTTCCACTGAGGACTGTGTTTCTCCTGGCAAGAGCTGAACAGACCAGAGCAGACCAGAGCAGAGCTAACCCAAGCTGAGCTGCTCAGCTGAAGAGGCACCTGGCCCTAGGGCCAAACTCAGAGCTGTGCTGTTTTCACAGCCCTGCTGTACCACAATTGAGCTATTTGAAAATAATAAAGTTTCCTTCTTCACCGCACCCCAAATTGGGGATTCCTGTTGGTGTTGAATTGGTGCCTACGACTTTATTTTGGCTGACACTACAGACCTTCATCCATTGATATTCTGGAAGTATAAGAAAGTTACTTCTGAGATTATAAAGTAATTCCGGGTGGCAGCTGGAACATTTGTGAACCTTCCTTCCTTGGTAGAAGTTTAAGGTATCCTCGAAAGCAAAGTAAATGTTGGGCCCAGCGTAGAGACTAAGAAGTGTTTACAGAACTGGGTACTTATTTGTCTGTGGAAGGATGGACCAGGTGTGGGGTATCCACAGTGTCCGCTTTAGTCTACTTGTGTGTATTTATTTTCTGAACTTGCAGTTGGAACTTGCAGGGATGAAGGATGGGGTTTCCCAGAGTGTCTTTTTGGCAGTAAAAGACTTAATATCCCTTTTCTGTTTCTTGCTGTTTCAATCCTTAGCAAACTCTGGCAGTTGTTGCAGTTCAAAAAGTGGACAAAGGACAGGGAAGTGCTAATTTGCAAATCTCTCCTTTAGGAGAGACTGTAGGGAATCAGAAAGGATGAAATACAGATTTGGAACCTTTCCTTCGCCATGGTAATTAGCATTCTCTTCAAATTCATTGGTCTCTGGGGGACTTGTTTTATGTTTGAGTTGGCTCTAAACTACATGCAGGCAGAGAAGCTCCAGGGAGTTTGGGATGTGCCTTCAGAGCATAGTAAGTAGCTTAAATGATCTTATTTACAACATGTTTACTTAGTCCTAAAGGATTCAGGAAGTTTTTGAAGTCAAAAGTTGCTTTATTTCAAATTTCATTGCCCAGGGAGTTCAGTACTTGAAGTTATTCCTTTTTTAGTTCATTTTGAATGTACAGATAATAACTTAGGGATAATAGTATAACTTGTCCTTTCATTCTTGCGCTTTGACATATTTAAGAAGGATAATATCATATATGGTTCATGGTTGGAAACTAATATAAAGAGGCACCTAGACCGGCTACAGGTTATTTCTGACTTTGGTAGAGTCAGATAACAAGACTCTCAACATGCTCTAACATTACGTTTTTCTGCATGTTGCTGTGACTGGCTAAGTCTGCAAAAATACTACAGGCAGTGGTATGCCCCAGCAAGCAGAGATTTCTGTGGAATAAGCTGTCCTATGGTGGAACCAGCCGATAATTAGTTACACACACTTATTCTTTTCTTAAATAAGTGTGTCTAACTAAAATGAAACCATGGAGGAAATGTCTTGATCCTAAAATCCCCTACACTAGGAAGGTGTATTTCCTTCTACAACATCTGTACTAACTTCACCTAAACTTCCTTTCAAATGGGGCATTGAAAGTGCCTGCGCACTTGCTTCTCTCTCACTACACTGTCAGCTTCCTGAGGGTAAGGACTCAGTTTTGTTCACCCAGGACACAGCAGTCGGTGTCCTAGTAAGCTTTTAAAAAATATTTGAAAATTACATGTTGAAATCATGAACCAGACTTCTTGTGTTAAAACAAAATCTGATTCTTAAATCCTGCTGACATTTTTATAGCTTATTAAAAGTATAAATAGGAGAAACCAAGATGGTGGCATAGGTTAAACACCTAACCTACAGCCGGGCAAAACAATTTCAAAAATACAACTAAAAGTCAAAACGGACATCATCCAGAACCACAGGAAAGCTGGCGGACTGAAATGCCCACAACCAGAAGGAAAGAGAAAACCACAAGGATAATTAGAGGAGCCGTAAAAGCCTGAGGTATGGAGAAACGGGCGGAGACACGAGCAAGCGAGCGTGTGGGGAGGACGGAGCCGGGGCGGCTGACGGCCTGGCCTGCGTTCACTAGCAGGAAGGAGATAAAAGCTCCAGATTGCGCTGAACACCAGCTCCGACTGCACTGAACCTCAGTTCCGGGCGAAACCCTGGGAAGCCAGGCGCACGCTGGGGGAATGAATCTGGGCTGTGGGGCGCAGACACAGAGGAGCGGCGGAAGGCAGAGCTCCAGAGGCGCGCACGGGAAGGTGCGCAGAAGAGGGAAGGTTGCCTGTGCCGCTGAAGCGCCAGACTTCGCTGAGACCCAGTTCCAACTACACTGAAACCCAGTTCCAGGCGAGAAGCTGGGAATCCAGATTCATTAGGGGAGAGACTAGACTGTTTGGCAGTGGGCGAAACTCCAGGGCGCGTTTCTCTCAGAGGTGTTTGCAAGGAGTACAGAGGGACACAGACACAGGAACCTCATAGGGCGGGGCTGACAGGAAGCCAAGGTTGTAGGCTCCACCCTGTAGCTCCGCCCCATCCAAGCTGAGCAGAGGCTTTTCCCTGCTGAGTGCCTCAGGCAGTAGCTGACCTACACTACATTGGAGACCCAGAAACGAGGGCATCTAGTGGTCGGTGTGAGATGACACCAGATTTCAACCACGCACACAAGGGACACATTCAGGAGGCAGACTCAGTGAGCGCCAAAGCATTACTGCATCAAGACCCGGCCCATAAACATGTCTCCTGCACAGCAACTCTTCCTATATAGACAAAGAGGGTCCTCACGGCCAATTGGCCTGGAGGACAATTCCTCCCAGTGACACCAACAACAATCAAGACTTAACTATACAAAGGAGGACCAAGATGGAGGCATAGGGCGGAAGCCTGATCGTTGCCTACCACAACAATTTTGAGACTACGACGGGAGAGCAGAGCAGACACCATCCAGAACCACCGGAGGGCTGGCTGAGCAGATGCTCTACAACTAGAATAAAAGAGAGGGGTACGCGGGATGATGCTGACGCCGGTGACCCAAAGTCCACACTTTAAGAACTACGGCTCAGGCGACAAAATGGCGGCCTGGAACGTGCTCGGCGCAGTTCCCCTGGCGGTCTCCGGCTGAGGGGACGGCTCCACTCGCTGCCGAGCACAGACAGACGAGCCCCTGGGAGACATGGGGTGGGAGACTCCGCACTTGCTGACCTCCGAGTCCTTCAAGAATCTCAACGCCCCGGAAGCGGCCAGGTGCGCATGCTCGGCAACCGGCCACCGCTGCAGACCCAAGGGCCGACGCAGTGACACCGGACCAGCCCACCGCCGCGCACCAGGCACATCGGAGCTTCGCCGAGCCCGCCGCCCAATGAGTTCTGCGGCAGCTGCCCTGGAGCTTTGAGAAAATGGCCGAAGGAATTGTTGAGAGGGAATTGACCAACAGGAATTGGGATCAAGAAGATGAAACCCCGCTGAGACCCGGGTCCAGGCGAGGCTGCGAGCCTCTGGGCTCAGGTGTGGTCATACCCCCTTGGGTCTAGGTGAGGCCTCACTCCCCTGGGTCTGGGTGAGGCCACGCGCCCCTGGGTCCAGGAGAAGCCGGATTCCGGGTTCGGGTGAGGCCATGCGCCCCTGGGTCCGGGTGAAGCTGAATCCTGGGTCCGGGTGAGGCCGTGTGCCCCTGGATCTGGGTAAGGCTGGGTCCTGGGTCCGGGTGAGGCCGTGTGCGCCTGGATCTGGGTGAGACCACGCGACCAGGGGTCTGGGAGAGGTCACGTGCCCCTGGGTCCGGGTGAGGCCATGTGCCCCTGGGTCTAGGTGAAGCTAGATCCCGGGTCTGGGTGAGGCCACGTGCCCCTGGGTCTGGGTGAGGCTGGAGCCCGGGTCCGGGTGAGGCCATGTGTCCCTGGATCCGGGTGAGGCTGGGTCCCGGGTCCGGGTGAGGCCATGTGCCCCTGGGTCCAGGTGAGGCCACGCGCCCCTGGGTCTGGGTGAGGCTGGAGCCCGGGTCCGGGTGAGGCCATGTGTCCCTGGATCCAGGTGAGGCTGGGTCCTGGGTCCAGGTGAGGCCTCACACACCTAGGTCCGGGTGAGGCCACGTGCCCCTGGGTCTGGGAGAGGCCATGCGCCCCTGGGTCTGGGAGAGGCCACGCGCCCCTGGGTCCGGGTGAGGCCATGTGTCCCTGGATCTGGGTGAGGCTGGGTCCCGGGTCCGGGTGAGGCCACGCGCCCCTGGGTCTGGTAGAGGCCACGCGCCCCTGGGTCCGGGTGAGGCCATGTGTCCCTGGATCCGGGTGAGGCCTCGCGCACCTAGGTCCGGGTGAGGCCATGCGCCCCTGGGTCTGGGAGAGGCCACGCGCCCCCGGGTCCAGGTGAGGCCATGTGTCCCTGGATCCGGGTGAGGCTGGGTCCCGGGTCCGGGTGAGGCCTCGCGCACCTAGCTCCGGGTGAGGCCACACGCCCCTGGGTCTGGGAGAGGCCACGCGCCCTCGGGTCCGGGTGAGGCCATGTGTCACTGGATCCGGGTGAGGCCTCGCACACCTAGGTCCGGGTGAGGCCACGCGCCCCTGGGGCTGGGAGAGGCCACACACCCCCGGGTCCGGGTGAGGCCATGTGTCCCTGGATCCGGGTGAGGTCTCGCGCACCTAGGTCCGGGTGAGGCCACGCGCCCCTGGGTTTGGGAGAAGCCACGCGCCCCTGGGTCTGGGTGAGGCCACGTGCCCCTGAGTCCGGGTGAAGCCATGCCCCTGGGTCCGGCCAAGACCAAACCAGAGGGAGTCAGACCTCCGTTACCACCATTTGTCCACCATCCAGAGCTGAGGGGTCAGTGCTGACATGTATACATAAGGAACTGGTGGACATTGAAATTGGGTCTCCAAAGAACTGTTGGTCCAGAAAGAAACTCACTACAGACTGATTCATTTGCCTGTCAGCATAACTATTATTGCTCGTCTCACATTCAGTTCTTATAAGTATATCTCTAGGGACACATGATCTCGCTCATCTAGGGGAAATGATGAACAACATAGACTGATGAACAAGAACAGAACCAGAAACAAGGAGGCATCGATCGGACTATCGGGCCTCAGAGGGAGGATAGGGGAGGTTGGGGGGAGGGGGGAGAGATCAACCAAAGGACTTGTGTGCATGCATATGAGCCTATCCAACGGTTAAGTTCAACAGGGGGTTGGGGCATCCGTGGGGAGGGGTGTGGGAGAGAATGGGGGGATGAGGACAAATATGTGACACCTTAATCAATAAAGAAATTTTTTAAAAAATTAAAAAAAATAAAAGTATAAATAGCATTCACTTATTTACGATGTGTTTGACACTGTGCTGAGTACTTTTGCCTCTCACCTCTTTAAGTTTCATAACTCTGGGTGTTTGGGCTAGAAATGAGGCTTTGGACTTAGAGAAATCTGAGTTCAAACTCGTGTTTTTCCCCTTGTTAACTCCTTGAGCTTAGTCAATCTATGTGAGGCACCAATTTTTATTTGCAAATATGGGTTAATAATAACTTTATCAAAGAATGCTGAGAATAGCAATCTTTGCTTCACATGCAGCTTGCACAGTTTAGTGGTTATTTCTATGCTTAAGTCCATTTTATTCCTTCAGTCAATGAAGACTAGAAATAATTAGTTTGGAACAGAAGGAATGGAAATATTTTCTTTTAGTCAACTAGCTTTTTATTCTTATGTTTTTCTATACATGCACTCATTCCTTCAAATGTTAGTATAATTTAGAAGTATTTAATTATTTTGAGTCTACTGTGTATAACCTCAATTTCACAATAAGTAATAATTTCCACTTAACAGAAACACATCTGATCATTCTTGACTGCCCATTCTACCCGGAATTCAGTTTTTTGATACCTCCTTGTTTTTCAACACAGTGTGAGAGACTTTGGATAAAATATTGTTGCAAATGGTCCAAATATTATGTATAGCCAACCTTGACTCTCCTATCCAGAACGAAAAAACTGTCCTATGGTGGCAGAGACAAAAGATAGTATGGATGCATGACCAGTTAGAGGAGATGCCAGCCATAAACAACCGGCTCCTGTAATGCAACTAATGCAGTCTGACATATTGGTACAGTCATATATCTGTACCTGCTGAGGGTCAGCCTTGTGGCCAGTCACCTCTTTTCCTCCCCTCTGGCCTATTTATAAATGGGAAGAAATTAATTATCAACTGTGGCAAACCCTACTCAGGTACTTTTCCAGTGGGACTTGCTGATTACTTGTATAAAGCAGTTCAAGTCTCTTCTGCTAGGAACCTGTATTCCAACAGAAGCCAAAAGAGACCACCATGTAAGTAAAATACATTCACCATGAAGATACTGCCACTGTTTTATTAAAATTAAATGTTAATTATGGTTTAAAATGGTTTATTGGTGTGTTCTATGTGGATTAAATAAATCAACATTTGGAATCTAACATTTGAATTAACATCTCCTTATGGACAAATTTTAAATACCAGTGAGTCTTGAGGAAGGATGGTGTATGAGATGTTCAGAAATGATAGAAGTATGGCCTTAAGAAGTGTGCAGGGTCTGAGATTCTACTTGCAAGTTAGCAAGTTAGCCTGTCCCAGCTTCAGCTTCATAGATGCTGGCAGAAAATATGAGACTCCTAGGTCAGAGACAGAGGACTGTATTTATTACTTACTAGAGGCCCGGTGCACAAAATTCGTGCACGAAGCGGGGTTGTCCCTCAGCCCAGCCTGTACCCTCTCCAATCTGGGACCCCTCTCACAATCCAGGACTGCTGGCTCCCAACTGCTTGCCTGCCTGCCTTCCTGATGGCCCCTAACCGCTTCTGCCTGCCAGCCTGATCACCCCCTAACCACTGCCCTGCCAGCCTGTTTGCCCCCAACTTCCCTCCTCTGCCGGCCTGGTCACCCCTAACTGCCCTCTCCTGCAGGTTTGATCACCTCCAACTGCCCTCCCTTGCAGGCCTGGTCCCTCTCAACTGCCCTCCTTTGCAGGCCAGGTGCCTCCCAACTGCCCTCTCATGCTGGCCATCTTATGGTGGCCATCTTGTGTCCACATGGGGGCAGGATCTTTGACCACATGGGGGCAGCTATATTGTGTGTTGCAGTGATGATAAATCTGCATACTACTCTTTTATTAGATAGGATAGAGGTCTGGTACAGGGGTGGGGGCCAGCTGGTTTGCCCTGAAGGGTGTCCCTGATCAGGGTGGGGTTCCCTTGGGGTGTGGGGCGGCCTGAGCGAGGGGCCTGTGGTGGTTTGCAGGCTGGCTATGCCCCCTGACAATGCAAGTGGAGGCCCTGGTATCTGGAATTTATTTTCCTTCTACAATTGAAACTTTGTAGCCTGGAGCAGAGCCAAGCCTGGGGCTCCCTACGAGGCCCGAAGCCATTTGTGTTGGAGTTATAATTGAAACTTTGTTGCCTTAAGCGGGTGGGCCCGGCCAGGGTGTGTGGAAAGCTTTGCTTCCCCTGTTGCCAGCGGCAACCCTGGCCTGCTCTCTCAAGCTCCATTCTGCCTCCATTTGTTTGAATTTGTTTACCTTCTATAATTAAAACTTTGTAGCTTGAGTGGAGGCTTAGGCCTGCAATGGCTGGCAGAAAGCTTGGCTTCCTCTGTTACCTAGGAAACCTTGCTCTCTGTGGCTGTAGCCATCTTGGTTTGGGTTAATTTGCATACTCGCTCTGATTGGATGGTGGGCGTGGCTTGTGGGTGTGGCTTGTGGGTGTGTTGGAGGTATGGTCAATTTGCATATTTGTCTATTATTAGATAGGATGATGCAACAGACCACAGAAGCTTCATGTCCTCATTAGTTCCTCATGCTCCCCAGTTTCCACAGGGCAACACAGGTAGATAGAGATGAATGCAGTGTGGGCAATATGTTTGTGTCTTACTGAGAAACCCCAAACTTAGGAAATTCTAATCCTATATAATAAAAGCCTAATATGTGAATTGACTGAACAGTGGAACAACTGGTTGCTATGATGTGCACTCAACGCAGGAGCTGCCCCCAGCCCGCAGGCCCCAGGCCAGCCAAGCCCTGCTTTTTCACAGCTGTTACTGATCACCCCGCAGGTTGCCCCACAGATTGGCCCTGTTCACCAGCCAGGCCTAGGGACCCTACCCATGCATGAATTTTGTGCACCGGGCCTCTAGAAGCAAACTGGTTAACCTGTGTCCCCAAAGGAGACATATTTAGTATATTGGAAGGCAAACAACCCACCTTCTGCTCTGGAGGAGGACAGTCCTCAATTACCCTTGGCTGTTCGCCAGAAAATATCCTTGAAAACACATTCTAACAAGGAACCTGCCAATGCATTTATTTGTAAGATGTACAGAAATGTGAGGGTCCCTTGAAGACTTTTCTCCCAACATATGAAAGGCCAAGGAGTTATCTGGCTGTGAACTAACACTGAAAGGAAGGTTCAAACTTTTCCCTATCCAATCATGTGCTAACATCTTCTCTGTCTTTTAGCTAATGTCCCGATAAAAACCTTTTCTGGAAGAATCAGTGCCAACAGCCCTTCTGATAAAAACTGAACCTCTGAGATGCCAATTAGCATTGCACTGCTGAGACTAGTCAGTTTGTTGTTTCTCTGGCCAAGTTTATGTATTTGAACTTTAAAGGTTTTGTTTTCATGGTCTGTAGTACAGGGGAAGATTACAAAACAAACTAAATCCTCTATAAGCAAAGGAAAGCGAAAGCAAAAGCTTGTTGCCAAACCAATTTGGTGTTTTTCTTATTATCCAAGCCCTGCTTTTTCACAGCTGTTACAGAAATCAATACAAGAAAGACAAGTGAGACCAAGAGTAGGAGCAAACACTGAAAAGACACCCATGGGTTAATCGAGAGCTGAGTTGTATCAATGCAAAATGTATGTAGAAAGAACTTCAGAGAATCAAGTAGAGAAAAGGTCAGGATATGATTTCTAAAAAACCAGAAGTGAGCCATGATGTGTCCTTATTACATTTCTGTTTGTGAAGCATTTCTCACTACTTTTTAATTATTTGTTTCTCACTTAGAAATTTGGTTTTATTATTCCAGCAAACTTTATATCATACTGCTGTTTCAAATGTGAAATATATTCATCTTAAATGCAGGCTTTGGCACAAGAGCTCATTATATTTGAGCCATGTCAAATATTGACTTGAAATATAGAAAAAAAAATAGCATTGGGATGAGCAGTTAAATTTAAGTAACCAATTTTCCTCTGGGATTTGATAATCCCTACAAAATTGCATAGCATCCTATATATCTAGAAACCTTTAGCATCTAATTTGAAATGTATCAAAAGACATAGTTGTAATGTCAATATATTGGGGGTAATTTTGAAAAATATACACAAACTGATATTTTCCTTTTTACAAAATATGAAGTAGAGACAATATTGTTAGTGTTAGGTCGAGGCAGGGGGGGAAGTCCACAGCCATGCAAGCATCCACAAGGTAGATGGTAGACAAAGATAACTGGCCCTTCCCAGACCCTTGCCAGCCTTCTCAGACCCCTGCCCAAGGCAGGAATTCCACACCTCTCATGCCCTCCACACTCCCCTCACTAAACAGCTGTTTAAAGGAAGTACCTAAGCCCCCGTTTGGGTGCGAACTTCCCTGGCTCACTCTCGGACCGGTGAGTTTCGCCCAGGAGCTCAAGATTAAAACCTCCCCCCCTTTCCATGGCCTGGACTCTGTGTCTTGTTTTCTGCATCGCAAACCTTTCAGTTAGTGAGGACCTTATAAGATGCTCTGGCATGAAAACACTAACTGTAATTCATGGGCGATTCCAATGTAAGTCCCAAGTGATTTTATACCTAGGTATGCATAAATAATCTTTAATTTCTAAACAATTTATTAGTCCCAACAGAGCTTTTACATTACAGTTTTCTTTTATGTAGATGCTTCATATGGCAAGCATTACGTTTTCACATATACAGAGAACAGGCTCTGATAGTCTCATCTACTCTTAAGTGGAATGTTAACTGCAGTTTAATTATTATTTCTAATTTTTTTGTTTCTTCAACGCCTTCCACTTTTAACTTCACATGACTTTAAAGCAAGAAATAAAAGAATGATAGCTTCTTTATTTTTTACTTTCTTATCTTCCAGTTATACAGCATGCAGATACCATACTGACAATTAAAAACACTTTATATTCTTTAATTTAGGATGTATGTTTTCTCTCTTTTTTTTAAGTGCTGTTAAATGAAAAGCAAAATACTACACATTGAATAAACCACTTTGCAATTTTATATAGAAGCTTGTTTATGGTACATCTGAATGATTTTCAAATTGTGTTTTCAGGGAATTGCTCTAAAAATGAAAGCAGTTTCAAAATAAGTGTGTAAACCTTGCTAGGCAACTAAGGGACATATTTAAGTTTTAAACAATTTTTCATTGCAAATTATACACATGAAAACTATAGCTTCAAAGGACAAAGGCAAGTCGGCAGGTACCAGAGTGATTCCCTTCTGATTAGGAGGAAGGACAGTCTTAGGGGTTATAATGGCATCTAAAGGGCGAGCACGATTTTGATGTTTGTTCTGTTGCCATGGTTCAAAAATAAGGGAAATATACCGATTCCTGAAAATACCCACAATGAGGCAAACATTCAAGGAAGACCATTAAACTCTTCTTAAAATTAAAAATATTCATGGATAAGATATTCTAATTAGAGAGTAAAGACGTGAGGGATCTTATCACCTGGTAAAATAGACTAGAGATCTCAAGGCAAGCTCTGAGCAGCTTAGGACAATTCCAGCTTGGAACAGGATTCTAGGTTTCTCAAAGGTTAATGTGAATTTCAGTTGTCCAAGAATTTTTAAAATGCAGATTCTGATTTAGTTGCTCTAGGTTACACATTAGTCAACATAGTCAAATATCAACAGTACAACGATTGAAATTTCTTTTGAGAGCCAAATTTTTTAAACTTAAACTTCTTCTAACGCCACTTCTTCAAATTAGACTCGCCCAGGCCGTGGTATTTTGTAGAAGAGCCACACTCAAGGGGCCAAAGAGCCTCATGTGGCTCGCGAGCCACAGTTTGCCGACCAATAGGATGCCACCCAAGGTGCTGTATTTATGATAAGCTCCTAAGTGATGCCAATGGTGATGGTTCAAGGAGTAACTTTGATTAAATGGGTATTAGGCAGTGGCTAACAACAAGCAAAGTTAGATGGTTGTTACCTGCATTTTATTATACTTTAAGTCTTTGAAGTAAATCTTTCTATAATGTGTATCATGTCTTATCAAATACATATATATGTATTTTAATACAGGACCTTAATAAGATATGACTTTTGGCAGATATGTGTGCCCAGTCTACTTGTATTGTTTTAAATAATGACTGTAAATTTTGTTTTGATCAAATTCAGCTTATTACTTATTTTCTTTTATGACTTGTGCTTTTGGTATCTTATCCAAATAATCTTTGCCTACCCTAAACTTATAAAGATTTTCTCCTTTGTTTTTCTCTAAATATTCTATGATTATAGGTTTTACTTTTAAAATAAAGTCTTATGATCTATTTTAAATAAAATTTTGGAAAAGGTAAAAGCTATGCACTTAAATCAAGGTTCACTTTTTTTAAATCTGGATATTCAATTTTTCTAAACAATTTGTTAAAAAGGAATATCCTCTCTCTACTGAATTTCCTATTCATATTTGTTGAAAATTAGTTAATCTGAGATGTGTGAGTCTATTTCCATACTCAATTTTGTTCCATTGCTATCTATATTTATCATTATTCCAATCATATGGACTCAGTTGCTGTAACTTTATAGTGAGTCTTAAAATTAGGTATTGTAAGTCTTCTAATTTTTTTCTTTTTAAAAATTATTTTAAAATCATTCTAGATCATTTGCATTTACATATTAATTTTTAGCTTGTCAATTATTAGAAAAATCCCTGCTTTTTAAATTATGATAGTATTAAAACTGTAGATCAATTTGGATCTGTTTTTAATTTTCATTTCCTTGATGACTAATGATGTTGGACATCTTTTAATGTAGTTTTTTTCCCATTCATATATCTTTTTTTGTGTTTATTCAAAATTTTCTCATTTTTAATTTTTCATATATTATTGTACTATAAGAGTTTTAATTTATTTTGGATACAAGATATCCTTTAAAAGATATCTATTTTGAATTTATTTTCCCAATCTGTGCTCTACCTATAAAACAGTATCCTTGATAGAGCCAAATTTTAAATTTTGATGAAGTCCCAAATATAAAGTATTTTTTAAAAATTCGTGTTCTTTGTTTTATACCTAAGAAATTTCAAGTTCATGAAATTTTTTTCTATGTATTCTTTAAGAAGATGGATGGCTTAGCCATTTACATTTAAGCCTATTACTATTTTGGGTTGATTTTTATGTATGGCATGAGGTAAATAAGGGACAATGATTTTTCCCCCATGTGGAATATAGCTATCAAGTTATTCCATTCTCATTTGTTTAAAATATTATTCTTTACGAAATGAATTATCTTAGTGCGGGGGCCTGATGCAGCAGGGGCCAGACATGGTGAGGATCTCCCTTTTCCGCGTCCCGCACAGAGAGAGAGATGAATGAACTGGTTCTAAATGGAGGCGGCCAGGGATTGAGAAATATTAGAAATAAAGAAAACAAGACGCAGAAATAGATTCATAAAGCTGGGAGCTGGGTGGATCTTTCTGTGCCTGGCTGAGGCCACAGAACAGATCCAGACTGCAAAGCTGGTGCTTTATTTATAATCAGGGACAAACAAGGTAATCTACAATGTTGTAAGTTTCACTTGTTTTGACAGCACTTGCTGCCCCTCCCACAGCCCACTAGCTACCCAGGAAAGATCTAGGGAGCAGTCACAAGATCAAGCTTAATTATGCTTAGAGGACTGTGCCCTCCAAGCTGGGACTTGTTTTGCGACTTTGCCAGCAGGTCAGTCCGAGGCTTAATCCTATAACCGCTTCCTACATCTTAGCACAATCAATGGATCTGTATGTGTATATCTATTTCTGGACTCTATTTGGATTTAAGTTTGGATTAGCATTTAAACAAGTAATCAAAGCAATTTATCATGTTAACAGTAAGTGAGAAGAAAACATCATCATTTTAATAGTTGCAGAAATATCATTAATCAAAATTCAAAACTCACTTGTGATATTATTCTCTGTAAATTAGGAATAGATAAATCTCTTAAAGGATATCTACACAAATATACAGCTGTTAAAAGACTAAGTACATAAATTCCCCCTAAAATTAGGGAAGAAACCAAAGTTGTCTACTTTAATCACTTCTATTCTTCATTGTACTATAAGTTCTAGCCATGTAATAAGGTAAGAAAAATAATTAAAAAGCATTGAAAATGGAAAGTAAAATTATCTTTATTACTATTTGACATGATTCTCTATGTAGAAAATCCAATGGAATCTACAAAAATGCTCTTAGGACTAATTTAGTTTAGCAAGTTCTCAGGACATAAGATTTATGTACCAAATCAATAACATTTTTATGTACAAGCAACAGATAATCTGAAATGGAGGAAAAGAACATGCCATTTATGAAGCAGGAGAAAAATAATAAAGATGAATTTATAGATGTGAAAGACCTGTACTCTGAAAGCTACAAAACATTGTTGAAAAAATTAAAGAAATAAATATATTGAGAGATATATTGAATTTATTGGTCAGAATACTCAATACTTTTAAAATGTCAGTTCTCTCCAAATTAACCTATAGACTCAATGTATCTCAATTATTACATTATGTGAAAGAAGATAATTTATAAAAATTACCCATTTATATAAAATGAATACATTTATGTAAAATTATAGTACATGAAAACTAACGGAACAAATATCCATTGACAGGACTAGAGAAGGGCAGTGAAGAGAAGCCAGAGTGTATATAAAAGCCTAAGCGATTATTCGACTGTTTGACTGATAGCTATGATGTGCACTGATCACTAGGGGGCAGATGCTCAACACACAGGCATGGAACAGACTGATGAATCTTAGAGGGAAGGGGGAAGGGGGGAGGGTGGGGAGAGATTAACCAAAGATCTTATATGCATACTAGAGGCCCGGTGCACAGATTCGTGCACCAGTGGGGTCCCTTGGCCTGGCCTGTGGGGATCAGGCCAAATCCATGCACCAGGCTTCCAATATCCCCTGAGGGGTTCTGGATTGCGAGAGGATGCAGGCCAGGCCAAAGGACCTCACTGGTGCATGAATCCATGCACTAGGCCTCTATTCCTATACAATAAAGAGCTAATATGTTAATATGTTAATATGCTAACATCATGATGACCATCCAGATGACCTTCTGGATGAAGCCAAGGCTGTGAGGGCCGAGGCAGCCAGGGCTGCAAGGGCAGAGCCCCTTGCACTAATTTCATGCACTGGGCCTCTAGTAAGAATATATTTGAAGACAGTGGGTATGTTAACTACCTTGATTTCCATGGTGTTTTCATGTATGTATACAAGTTTAATACTTAAAAATTTCTTCATTTTCAATATCAATGCCAATTATATCTCAATAAAGCTGTTAAAATAAAATGTAGGGACTGACATGATATCAAATCACATTATTTTCTTCCATATGTATTATTTTGAACATTATTATTATAATTATGAAGAGTAAAATCTGTAAGTTAATATATCATTTGTATTAAACAAAGGAAGCAGAGGGAATAACTCCTCTTCTTGAGAAATTTATAATCTATTAAAAAACATCCATTTACATTTAAAATTTTAGAATTAATTTTCAGAAATCACCAACTGTTTAATCATAGATAAGTAATTCAATGCCAAACAAATTCAGTACCTGAAGGGATGAGGTTTAGTGCTAATCAGCTGAGTTCAGGTTTTCCTGAGGAGGAGTCTAACAGTAAGTGATGTTTTCCTATGCAGCAAAACTTCATTGCCTGCATACTCTCAAGACTTAACTAAGTATAGCCCACAAGTAAGCAACTTGTTGCAGTGCTTGAGTGGGTATTGAGTAAACACTTTGAATTAACACCAACTATCCTTTTCACACCTCAGTGCATACCAGTTATTTCCCATGCACACTTATACATGAGTCTTTATATTAGACTAGAGGCCTGGTGCACGAGATTTGTGCACTCGGGGGTGGGGGGGTCCCTCAGCCTGGCCTGTGCCCTCTCACAGTCCAGGAGCCCTTGGAGGATGTCTGACTGCCACGGAGGCGAGAGAGGCTCCCGCCACTGCCACTGCACTCACCAGCTGTGAGCCCAGCTCAGGGCTTCTGGCTGAGCAGCACTCCCCTTGTGGGAGCACACTGACCACCTGGGGGCAGCTCCGGCATTTAGCGTTTGCCCCCTGGTGGTCAGTGCGTGTCATAGCCTTTTATTATATAGGATTTAAGAGGATTAATGATGGTCTCTGTCATCTTTAAAATGGATTTTATTTTTCTTAAATGAGTCCTGGTTTTAGTGCACAAAAGACCAGCATTTCATTGCCTCATGTGTTCCTTTAAAATCTAAAAGTCAAACTTTTAGGAGTTTTTAAATTCTAATAATACATAATATTTATTGAGTACTGTGTATATGCCAAGAATTTCTCATATATTATTTTTAAATTGCGCCCCATGTTATTTTTGCCCTGGTTGTTAGGGAATGTTATATTAGTATAGATTTTTTTGTCTTTATTTTTGCACAATGTTTTGTATTCATTTTCTTCCAAACTTCAAGGGCAAGTGCATTCTTTATTCATAGAAAAAATGAAGAAAAATACTGTTGTAAATAAATTTATTATGATATAGTAATGAATTCTTATACTCCAGTGGGGTATATTTGAACTCATGATCACTTCTTAACATAATCAGAATACTAAATGTGTGATGGCTGTTTATCCTTGCATGTCAACATTTGTCAGATTATCCTATACAGAATATGTAAAATTTATTTGCATGAGAACTATCAGATTCAGAATAAAATGCATTAGGGTTAACACAGAGGAGAATTTGGTACTCAGTAGAGATACACAATATTGAAATGATATTTCAATGCCTCTTTATTTAGGAAGCACTACTGCAAATGCTATTTGGATGCTTTTTGGCATAGTAAATCTATTTCTATGGTTCAAATACAATGTAATAGGAAAGACAACATGCTCTACTCAGAAGCTAAGAAAACATGTATGTGTGATGCTGGATTCCAATGATCCATCCCACCTGGAATTTACGCTAAACATGATTCACTAAAACTTAGATTGAAAAGAAACTAAACAAACTTCATCCTCCACAGACTTTTGTTAATTTTTGCCTTAGAAACATATGGTAAATTTTTTAAAAGGTGGTTGGAAATTGACTGAATTTGAAAAGTCAGATGTGGAAAAATCTGTAAGTCAACCAGTCTAATAGGTTGTTTTGGGGTTTCAGGACTATTCTTTACAACACGCACTCAAGAATGTTTTGTCCTATGTAATTAAGATCAACAGGTGATTATTATTATTATTTCTTTAGCCTTTCCCTTGAAGAATCCTTACTTCTTATTCTAAAAGTTTCCACTCTAAAAAGTATTTCCAGAAACAAAGCATGCATTTTAGCATTTCTTAATTTCACGCTTTGAATTCTACTTGAACATTTTCTCAGTCTTTAATGTGCACACCTTACAACATTTGTAGCTAGTTATCATGCCTGTCTACCTTAATCACGGCTTAGCCAAAGTCTGTGTATGTGTGTTTGTTTATATATAACTTATTTGAGAAGAATTCATGAATGAAACTATTTGCATGATTTTTTTCTGTATTGAATTTTTTTAAACTTCCATTTCAAAGTTTTATATTCTCTGACTGTCTATCTCTTTCAAATCCAGTTTTCTGGGCATCTTACAATTTAATTTTAGGAAGGCTTGTGAATTTTAAGATAAGAGAGACTTAGAATGGATCTAATAAAAATAATTTAGAAAATATTAAAACCAATTAAAAAACAAAGAATGTTTATTAACCCAAATTTTAAATCAAGGAATATTTGGGCTCATGAGTGGTCAGAATGACATATTAAAACCAGTTCATTTTTTTCCCTCTACACATGGAATAAAGTGTACTGCTCTATTAGTGTACACAATCCTCATGTTGACTTTGTTTCTATCAAGAATAGAAAGACATCATGCTGACCCCTTAAAAAGATCAATTTTCTTACCCCAAAGCAGCACAATATACATTTTTTTTCACATGCACATGAAACATTTTTTAGGATAGACCATATGTTAGGACACAAACCAAATACTGGTATTAATAAATTTAAGAAGATTGAAATCATACCAAGCATCTTCTCTTACCATAATGGTATGAAACTAAAAGTCAATCACAAAAAATAATAAGAATAATAAAGTGAAAACACACAAAGACATGAAGATTAAATAACATGGTAATAAACAATGAATGGGTTAACAATGAGATCAAGGAAGAAATCAAAAGATACCTTGAAACAAATTAAAATGATAACACCACAACCTAAAATCTCTGGGATATAGTAAATGTAGTCCTAACAGGGGTATTCATAGTATTACAGGACTACTTCAAGAAACAAGAAAAATCTCAAATAACTAATCTAACTTTATACTTAAAATAACTAGTAAAAGAATAATAAAGCCCAAAGTGAGTATAATAAATGAAACAATAAAAATGAGAACAGAAATAAATGAAATAGAGTCTAAAATAACCAATGCAAAACCAAGAGCTGGTTCTTTAAAAAGATAAAACAAGATTGATAAACCTTTAACCAGAATCATCAAGAAAAAAAGATGGACCCAAATAAATAAAACCAGTTATGAGAAAGGAGAAGTAAAATGGATTCCACAGAAACACAAGGGATTACAAGAAAAATATTATGAACAACTATATGTGAATAAATGGGACAATCTGGAAGAAATGGATAAATTTCTAGAAAGAGTCTTCCAAAACTGAATCAGGAAGAATCAGAAAATCTAAATAGACAAATTGAAACTAGTGAAATTGAAGCAGCAATAAAATTTTTTAAAAAACTCCCAGCAAATAAAAATTGTGGACTGGATGGCTACAAAGGTGAATTTTAACAAACATTAAAGAGAAACTTAACACCTATCCTTCTTAAACTATTCCAAAAATTCAAGGGAAGGAAAACTCCCAAACTCATTTTATGAGGTCAGAATATCCTAATTCCAAAACCAGATAAAGACACCACAAAGAAAGAAAATTATATCCCTGATGAACATAGATGCTATAATCCTCAACAAAATATTAGCAAACTGGATATAGCAATACATTAAAAATATCATACAACATGATTAAGTTGGATTTATTCTGAGGATGCAAAGGTGGTACAATATTTGCAAATCAATAAATGTAGTATACCACATAAGCAAAATGAAGAATAAATATCACATGATCATATCAATAGATACACAAAAAGCATTTGATAAAAACCAGCACTTATCCTATATAATAAAAGCATAGTATGCAATTTGTCCTCTCTACCAGAGTTCTTCCGGGAGTTCTTCCGGGGGAAGGGTAGGAGGCCCTGACACTGGCAGGTGGCTGGGGAAAGGGAGGGAGTACTCGGCTGGCAGCCAGCAGCTGCCAGGGACCCTACCAGTGCACGAATTTCATGCACTGGGCCTCTAGTTTTTGATAAGACTGTCACCAAAGTGGAAATGGAAAGAACATACCTCACAGTAATAAAGGCCATATATGACAAACCCACAGACAGCCAACATCATAGTCAATCGGCAAAATCTAAAAGCATTTTCCTTAATACCAGGAACAAGACAGTGGTATCTATTTCCACCACTCTTATTTAACACTAGAGGCCTGATGCATGAAATATGTGCAAGAGTAGGCTTTCCTTCCCCAGCTGCTGGTACTGGCTTCCCTCTAGCACCCGGGACCCGGGCTTCCCAATGGTCACCGGCAGGCACCCAGGACCCAGGTTTCCCTCTAAGCCCAGCTTCGTCCAAAAGGTCGTCTGGAAGGGTGTTTGGAAGGATGTCCAGTCTAATTAACATATTGTGCTTTTATTATTATAGATAGTACTGGAAGTCCCAACCACAGCCATCAGACAAGAAAAATGAATGAAAGGCATCCAAATTAGGAAGAACTAACACTGTAATTATTTGCAGATGACATTATGCTGTATATAGAGAATCCTAAATATTCCACCAAAAATGACTAGAACAAATACATTCAAAGAAGCAGCAAGATATAAAATAAATATCCAGAAATAAGTTACATTTTTATACACCAATTATGGACTATCAGAAAAAGAAACAATCACCATCACAATTGCTTCAAAAATAAAATAAAATAAAATAAAATAAAATAAAATAAAATAAAATAAAATAAAATAAAATACCTAGGAATAAATTTAACCAAGGATGTAAAACACTCATATTGAGAAAATTATGACACTGAATAAAGTAATTGAAGATACAAATAAGTGGAAGCATAAAATATGTTAATGAATAAGAAGAATTAGCATCATTAAAAATGCCCATGTTACCAAAATCAAACTATAAATTCCAGGTAATTCTTATAAAGATACCAATGCCATATTTCATAAAACTAGAACAAATATTCCAAAATGTCATATGGAAGCTCAAAGGACTCTGAGTAGCCACAGCAAACTTGAGAAAGAAGAATGAAGCTAGAGGCATCGTCCTATGTAATATAAAATATACTACAAGACCATAGTAATAAAAACAGCATGAGGCTGGCATAAAAATGGACATGCAGATCAATGGAATAGAGATACCAGAAAAAATTCCATGCATCTATATTTAATTAATATTTGACAAAGGAGGCAAGAACATAAAATGAGCTAATGATAGTCTATTTAATAAGTGGTTCTGGGAAAGTTGGACACTGTGTTAAAAAATGAAATTAGACCACCTTCTTACACCATACACAAATATATACTAAAAATTGATTAAATACTTAAACACTTGAAACCATAAAAATCCTAGAAGAAAATATAGGCAGTTAAATCTGACACTACCCAGAGCAATATTTTTTCTATGTCTCCTCTGGCAAGGGAAACAAATTAAAAAATAAACTAATGGGACTACATCATACTAAAAATTTTTTGCAGAGCAAAGAAAACTATCAACAAAATCAAAAGTCAACCCACTGAAAGTAAGAACATATTCACCAATGGTACATCTCTGATAAGGGGTTAATACCCAAAATTTATAAAGAACCTACACAACTCAACACCAAGCAAACAAACAATCCAATTAAAAAATAGGCAAAGGACCTGAATAGACCCTTCTCCAAAGAGGACATACAAGTGAACAATAGATACATGAAAAGATGCTTAATGTCACTAATTAAGTTTAATCATCAAAGAAATGCAAATTAAAACCACAATGAGATATCACTTCACAGCCTGTCAAAATGACTACCATCAATAAATCAACAAACAGCAAGGGTTAGAGAGGACGTGGAGAAAAGGGAATCCTCCTGTACTGTTGGTGGGAATGCAGTTTGGTGCAGTCACTCTTGAAAACTGTATTGAGTTTTCTGAAAAACTTAAAGAAGAAATTGCCTTATGACCCAGCAATTCCACTTTTGGGAATGTATCTGAAGAAACTGCAAACATTAATTCAAAAGAATATATGCATCACTATGTTCATTGCAGTGTTATTTACAATAGCCAGTATTTGGAAGCAACCCAAGTACCCATTAGTAGATTAGTGGATAAAAAAAGCTGTGTTACATTTATACAATAAAATACTCATCCATAAAAAAGAAGGAAATCTTACCTTTTGGAACAGCATGGATGGACCTGGAGAGTATTGTAGTAAGTGAAGTAAGCCAGTCAGAGAAAGACAAATACCATGTGATTTCATTTACATGTGGAATCTAATGAACAAAATAAGCAAACAAAATAGAAACAGACTCATCTATCTAGATAAAACCCTAATATGCAAATAGAATGGTGGAACAACTGAACAACAGGTCTCTATGAAGTGTGCTGACCATGTGCAGAACATGGCGGGTGTCGGCAGCAGGCAGCAGAGTGCAGAACATGGCAGGTGTCAGCCGCAGCGGGTGGTGAAGCAGGTGAGCGGGGGTGCCAGACCAAGGCAGGAAGCAGGTCACTGTCATTGGAGCGAGCCTCTGATGGTTACTGAAAATTCTTTGCTTCCGTGTGCCGCGGTCCACCTGGCACAGTCAACAGTATGGCAATGGACAGTCAACAGTATGGCAATTACCAGAGGGAAAGGGGGTGGGAAGAAGTAGAAGAGGGGATAAATGGTAACATAAGATACCTTGATTTTGGGTAGTGAGCACCCAATACAATATACAGAGGATGTATTATAGAATTGTACACCTGAAACCTGTTTACTTGTATTAACTAAGGTCACTCTGTATATTCAATAAAATTTTTTAAAGACACATTTTTATAGAATCAATAGATGATGTTATCTCAGTCATTCATGGCCCTGACCAGCTCTCCCAAAGAAGTGATGATTGAGAAAAGAGCTATTGATGTAGCCTCTAAAGGGAAGATGATATACCTTGTCAGATGTACAAAGATGTCCACAGGCAAAGCACCAAGACAGTAGTATAATTTACATACATTTATGTACAAATTAGAAAGAAATGACATTTTACCATTATTTGCTAATATGGGGACACATGGACAGCCTGAATTTATCTCTGGGTGAGACTTAGGCTGCATTCGAGATTGAGGTATCCTGAAGGAAAGTGTATGTTCTCTGTTGAGAGACTGGCAATGGTGGGTTCATTTTTCTGTTTGCTCTTGGTATATTGAAACAGCAAAAATGTATTGCCCAAGTCGTATCATGTAGTATTATATTGGACAAAATGAAGAGATGGCTTCGATTATGATCCATTCGCAGAGTGTATAGAACACTTTGAGAAATTAGCTGATATTAAGAAGCCTAAGAACTCAGAACAGGAGGACAAAGTTTTATAATGTTTTCAATGATGTTTAACATATTGTAATACCCAATCCAGTACTCGGTCTTCATAAGCCTAAGGACATATGTTTAAAAACCTCTATTGATATTCCTGTTTATTAACAGACTTCAAAATGCCACTGGTTAACAGACTTCAAAATGGCTGAAACCAGACATAGAGAATGTTAAAATAGAAACTTTGGCAGCAAATACTGGCACAGAAAATACTGTTTATTATTTGAAGAAACAAGTATTAAAACAAATTCTCAATGTGAAGGTTGGTTATGCAGTTGAATGAAGGAACAGATGTTTCTAACATGTCTGAGCTTGTGACATTTGCAAGATTCTGTTTTAAAATGAAATTTAAAAGTTGAAATACTTGACTAAAGGGGAGAAGTACTGGACTTTTGACTTTAATCGAAACAGTTTATAAACAAACTATGTTTATACCTACATATAGTGGCAGCTTGTCTGAGATTTATAGGAATAATTAAAAGCAATGGTACAGAGTTAGCATCATATTTAAAATATTTTCATCTCATGATAACACACAGCAAAGTAGATCATTTGAGGTGTGAAACATGCAAAGTGCTATTGTATATCTGAGTTTATAAACATGATAATATTAGCTGGATTAATAAAGCACTTTCTCTGGGCCAGTCTCTGTTCTTAGTGATTTACACATATTCACTCATTTAGTCATCAAAATTCTGTGGAGGTGATACAATTATCATGACATTTTTCACATGAGTAAACTGAGGCTATGAAAAGTTGACAAACCTCCCAAAGATGACACAACTAGAACATGGTTAATCCAGATATTTGTTCAATCTGACTCCAGACCCAATTACTGAACTCCACTGCCTTTCTGACTGTGTACCTTTGTGAGTTTTTCTTTTCTTTTTTCTTTTTTTTTCAGCATAGTGGCCATGACAGAAATAACTGAAGTGTCCTTTGATAGATTATTGCATAAAGAAAATGTGGTCCAAATATACAATGGAATATTGTCATTTGCAGCAACATGGATAGATCTTGAGACTATCATGCTAAGTGAAATAAGTCAGACAGAGTAAGTCAAGAACCTTATAATTTCACTCATATGTGGAATATATGTGTCACCCCAATAAATCGAATAAAACATGTTTTTAATCCAAAGTGAAAAGAATTTAGAAGCACCAGCCTTTCAAATTACTGCATATCTAGATGCATTTCTCACAAAAATATTATTGAAAATATTTTAGTGACAAAAAGAGCTTCTTAATCATTAATAAGTACAACTAAATATAATATTTATATTTTATTCTTAGAATATTCTTTAAATTTTCTATTTTTCTGTATATTTTATCACATTCATATCATATTTTTAGCTGAATTTAATGTGTATGTGCACGCATGTGTGTGCACATATTTTCATTAGGCTATGAGTGCAAAAATATTACTGATGTGGGTAAAATAAAAATTTGGGGGAATTAGAGAGCTAAAGAAAGAATTGGTACTAAATAATAAAAGCAGTTAGAAAAAGGATGAGAGCTAGTGGGAAGAGAATTGTGAAGGCTCAGTATTGGAAACAACCATGGGCAGTTGGTGGAAATGTGGGGAAGAGAGTATGGGTGAAGCATGGAGAGCAAGAAAATTGATGGACATAATATTAGATGAGGCTGGGAAGGGTGTTGTGGAAAACAGATTAGAGATGGATCTGCCCTGAAGCTATGTCAAAAGGAGTTCAGTGGGCCCAGTTTGCATGGCCCTCTGTTTGAGCATTGACCTATGAACCAGGAGGTTGCTATTCAATTCCAGGTCATGGCATATGCCAGGGTTGAGGGCTTGAACCCCTGTGTGGGGCATGCAGGAGGCAGCTGATCAATGATTCTCTCTCATTATTGATGTTTCTTTCTCTCCCTCCCCTTCTTCTCTGAAATCAACAAAAATATTTTTTTTAAAAAGAAGGAGATCAGTGGGAAATAAGGACCTTGAACTAGGTAGCGGGCACAGAAATGAAAAAAAATATATGGGGATCTGTCATCTATATCTATTATCTATCTATCTATCTATCTATCTATCTATCTATCTATCTATCTATCTATCTATCTATCTATCTATCTATCTATCTATCTATCTATCTATCTATCATCTATCTATCATCTATCTATCTATCTCTATCTATCTATCTATCTATCTATCTATCTATCTATCTATCGATTTATCATCTGTTTACCCATTCATCTATCTATCCATCTGTCCATTCATTTTTTAAAGAGAAAATAATTATCATAGTGATGAAGGACAAGGCCATCGAAGGAAAAGGAAAAATCCAGCATTTTGAACAAGCAGGTTTTTAATCATCTAGTAAGTTAAAAACTAAAAATGGATATGTAAGTATCATTTTATTATTAAGATTTTTAATTTTTTTCATCATAATTTCTGATACTTAAGAGTATTTTGTAATATGTTGTCATTGAGTTTCTCACTATATGGAGTTTGTAATCATCTGTAAACAAACACTTAAAGTGAACTATAAATTTTTTTATGAAATAAAGAAGTATTTTGTACCCTTAAACTCTAATTTATGGGTTTGCAAGAGCTGTAAACTGTTCTTTTGAATCACATAAAAGTCTATCTCATCCAGAGATAAATCTCAAGAGAAAAATCTTACAACTTCTTCTGTTTGATTTTTTTTTTTTTTTTTAGAATACTTTTTCCTTTGCACTTTTGAGATTTTGGCCTTAATTAGTACATCCATACTGTGACACAAAAGTGAATGAAAAAGTTATCTCTTTGAAGGGGAGAGAAAGATATTATGGCTGTGGGGTGGCTTGTCAAGGTCACCATGCAATGCTAACGAGTGGATCTAAAGTTTCTGAGCCTTCAAACTGGCGGCAAGGCTGGAGAAGCAGTCCTGAGGATTGTGGAGTTTTGTCGCTCAACATTTTGGAAGAACCTCAAAGTTATGCTTTCAAAATACCCATGTTACTCTGAATCCCTGAAGAGGCATTAACAGAAAGTCTTCAGTTAATAATTTTCTAAATAAGTAAATAAATGAGTAATCCAGGAAATTATACTGAGGAATTTAATGAATCTTGCAATGTTGGAAGAAAGTAAAATTAGGTTCTGCAATAGCAGATATTTAGCTTGAAGTTTAAAATGACAGGGATTCTGTGAATTTTGTGAGCATTATATAAGTTAACTGAGAATTTATTTTGTAAACTTCTTATACAAAATTTTTAAAATGTGAATTTTAAAAATGTTTGAGTATTCGTTTGAAAATGAATATTAGCAGGGTCTAAGAAAACAAAGGTACAGAATCCATTAGTACAAATCTATCAGATTCCTTTGACTTTATGTATTAATAAAAAAGACATTAGAATTAATAGCTGCTTTTCCAGATTTGGCAGATTTGGGTGTTAAGAGCCCTTAAACAGCCCCTGTCTCTCTAATGGGACAATAAGATAATAGGGCATAAGGAGTGAAAAGATGGCAGAGTCATTATTATATCCTAAGAATCTTTGCAGTGTAATAGCATATAGCTAATTAGGACAAGACTTTTTCAGTTAGGTATTGGGAATTTTGAAGTGTCCACTGTCCTTTTTACTTTTTCTTTTTTACTTTATGTCTAGAGATTTTCATGTTAAACTTATATTAAAGGCATAGCAAAGTGAAAATGGAAAGTTATTATCTTCAAACAAAATTTTCACTCATTCTGCAATTGTGAATTACCTACATTATAAGTTTCAAGATTTTTCCCCCTTCCCACTTAGAACTCTCATTAGTGATTCATGAATGAAGTTCTTACTCATTGTAAATGTGCTTTTTTATGTTTGGATAAGGTGATTTGCTACACTTTTACCAAGGTCAAGAAAAAAAGCAACCATTTGGGCAAGAAATGGTAAGCAGTAACTTCAGGCATTAACATTTTATTGTAATCATTCTTTGTTCTTGGTGCCCAAACAAATAAAAAAAAAATGGAGCTTAAATCACTATAGAATTTTAGGGTGGACAGGACACATTAGAGATGACAAGTAGATGAAAATGTCTTAAACCCACTACTCTCTCCTAAAGAAATGACAGTCATCCTATCTAATAAAAGAGTAATATGCAAATTAACCATCACTTGCTACACCCACAAGCCATACCCACCAGCCAATCAGGAGCAAATATGCAAATAAACCCAACCAAAATGGCTGCGGCCACAGAGAGCAGGAGGGAGGCTTGGGTTTCCCTGGTGATAGAGGAAGCCAAGCTTTCCACCTGCCCTTGCTGGCCTAGGCCTCCACTCAAGGCTACAAAGTTTCAATGATAGAAGATACATAAATCCAAACAGAAATGGTGGCAGCCACAGAGCTGGAAAGAGCAGGAGGCTAGAGTTGCCCCCAGCAATGGAGGAAGCCAAGCTTTCTGCACACCCTGGCTGGCCCAGGCCTCCACTTAAGGCTACAAAGTTTCAATTATAGAAGATACATAAATCCCAACAGAAATGGCTGCCACCATGGAGCAAGCAGAAGGCGTGGCTCCGCTCCAGGCTACAAAGTTTCAATTGTAGAATATAAATAAACCCCAGATACCAGGGCCTCGGCTTGGGTCGCCAGGGGGCGTGGCTGGCCTGCAAACCACCACAGGCTCCTCGCCCAGGCCACCCCATGCCCCAATGGAACCCCCACCCTGATCTGAGATATCCTTCAGGGCAAACCAGCCGGCCCCCACCCATGCACCAGGCCTCTATTCCATCTAATAAGAGTAATATGCAGATTGACCATCACTCCAACACACAAGATAGTTGCCCCTATGCGGTCAAAGATCCTGCCCCCATGTGGACACAAGATGGCCAGCTGGGGAGGGCAGTTGGGAAGGACCAGGCCTGCAAGGAGGGCAGTTATGGGCGATCAGGCCAGCAGGGGAGGGCAGTTGGGAGGGACCAGGCTGGCAGAGGAGGGAAGTTGGGGATGACCAGGCCTTCAGGGAAGGGCAGTTGGGGGTGACCCAGGCTTGCTGGGGAGAGCAGTTAGGGGGGACCAGGCCTTCAGGGGAGGGCAGTTAGGGGTGAGCAGCATCAATCAGGCTGGCAGGGGGAGTGGTTAGGGGGTGATCAGGCTGGCAGGCAGAAGGAGTTAGGGGCAATCAGAAAGGCAGGCAGGTGAGCAGTTGGGAGCCAGCAGTCCTGGATTGTGAGAGGGATGTCTGACTGTCCGTTTAGGCCAGATTCCGGTGGATCGGGCCTAAACGGACAGTCGGACATCCCTCTAGGGGTCCCAGATTAGAGAGGGTGCAGGCTGGGCTGAGGGACACCTCCCCCCACCCCCGTGCACGAATTTTGTGCACAGGGCCTCTAGTTGTTAATAAGATCCAACTTTCTTTCCTGATGACCTTCAGATTCCCTAACACAGACACCCCCAATAAAGTGAGACTTGTTATGTGACTTAAAACACATCAGCCATTGCATATTTCCAATGGGAAGACTATAGTATAAAACTTGTGTAAGAAAGATAAAATACTATGATTATATAGAAACATTAGTTGGTGGCACCTGAAACATAGCAAGCCCAGGGATAGTGCACAGTGATAGGAGTGTGGAGCCCTTTGACTATTAGATCTGCCAATCCAGTTATCCCTCTGATCTAACTGCTTTTCCCTCTTCATTTCCTATTTTATCTCTATTGGAGAAGAAAAAAAGGTTCCTAAGGAAATCTGACTTATAGTCATCTAGAAAGGTTTTTGAGGGAGGATATTCCAGTTGAGGATCACCAGTGGTATTTGGAGAACATGAGTTGCTTTAATATTCTAGAAAATTTAATTTACTTATTGATTTAAATCATCAATATCATAATTTCCTCCAAAACTTCCCATGCATTGTTAAAATATTTCTTAATTAGAGTAAAGGTCTGATTGGTTAAAACAAATAAAATTAAAATCATTGCCAAAGTATATTAACAATCATTAAAATGGTTTATTTAAAAATATATATATGTATATGAGAACAGAAGTAGTTTGGAAGCATCAGCTTTTAAAATCACTATAAAGGACAATAAAGTGGTGAACTTCCAAGATCATGAATAAAACATTCATAATTTGAGGAAATTTCTACAGATTCAGAAAGAAAGTAGCCTGTTAGAGACTCTTAAGTAATTGTGAAAAGGGCCAGTATGGATTCTCTGGGAAATCCCAACATGTGGGCCTCCCACGGGTGCGGGGGCCTGATGCGGCGGGGATCTCCCTTTTCCGTGGCCAGCACAGAGAGAGATGAAACTGGTTCTTGATAGAGGCGTCCAGGGATTGAGAAATAAAGAAATAAAGAGACACAGAAGTAGATGCAAGCTGGGTCCCGGGTGGGTCGCTGACCTCCTCTGCTGGAGAGACAGACGACTCCCTGAGCCACGCAGCACATTTATTTATACTCCCATATACAAGGGGGTTTACTGAAAAACTTAAGATTAAAGGAGCTTGGGAGGGCCCAGGTCTATTTCATTTCCTCTTTTCCGGTGCTAGACTGGTTCCACATCTCAAAGCCCTCTTCCGGAACCTAGACAAAGGTAAGCCAGGAAATGACAACACCTCCACACTCCTGGGGCGGGGTGCAACTGACATGACTCTCTCAAATATCTTGGGCTTAATCAACAGCAATCTAAAGAATGTCCATGTGTCTTCCCAGGGGGCCCTCTACACACGGGCTTACACCCCTATGACTCCATAATTGAAGCACAGCGAAGACATTCCCCCTTTCTCACTGTTTTTGTTATCACTCAGATTTTAAGTTCCCCTTTGACTGTTCCTCCATTTCTTTAGAATATCTTTGAATATGACTGTAGTCTAGTGTTTTTCTACTAAGGACAGAAAATATACTTTGTGCCAGACTCCAAAACTTCCTAGGGATGAACCAGAATCGGGAAACATTTTTAGATGATGTATTAGTTATCTATTGCTGCATAAAAAATTATCCCAAAATGTAGTGCCTTAATATGACATTTATTATGTCACAGTTTCTATGTGTCAAGCCTAGGTGCATCTTTTCTGGGTGCTTATGGTTCAGGGTTCCTCACAGGTGTTGTCTGGGCTGCAATCATCTCAAGGCTCCATTGGGAGAAAGATCTGCTTCCAAGTTAACTTCATGGCTGTTGGGAGGCCTTAATCATCATTGGCTGTTGCCCAGTTCTTTGCCATATGAACCTCTTCGTAAAGCAGTTACATCATGACAGCGGGCTTCCCTCAGAACAAGCCAGCAAGACAGTGAGGGAGGGTAAAAAGACATAAGCCACAGACTTCTTGAAATATAATCTCCGAAGTGTCTCCTATCCAATGAAAGTTACTAGGTCCAGTCCACATTCAAAGGAAAAAGATTACATGGTACATGAAAGAATCAGAGCAGGGCCATCTTAGAAGTTGTCTACCACAGATAATCCTATATAATAAAGAGGTAATATGCAAATTAACCATGACTCCAACACACAAGATGGCTGCCACCATGTGGACACAAGATGGCCACCACATGATGGCCAGCAGAGGAGGGCAGTTGTGGATGATCAGGCCTGCAAGGGAGGGCAGTTGGGAGGGACCAGGCCTGCAAGGGAGGGCAGTTAGGGGCAACCAGGCCTGCAGGGGAGGGCAGTTAGGGGCAGTTGGGACAGCAGGGGAGGGCAGTTAGGGGCAACCAGGCTGGCAAGGGAGGGAAATTAGGGGTGACAGGACCAGCAGGGGAGGGCAGTTGGGGGTGACCAGGCCTGCAAGTGAGGATAGTTAGGGGTGACCAGGCCAGCAGGAGAGGGCAGTTTGGGGCAATCCGGCCGGCAGGGGAGCAGTTAGGCCTCTATCAAGCTGGCAGGGGAGTGGTTAGGGGGTGATCAGGCTGGCAGGCAGAAGCAGTTAGAGGCAATCAGGCAGGCAGGCAGGAGAGTGTTTGGGATCCAACAGTCCTGGATTGTGAGAGGGATGTCTGACTTCCCATATAGGCCCAATCCCTCGAGGGGTCCCAGATTGGAAAGGGTGCAGGCTGGGCTGAGGGACACCTCTTCCCCCCGCCCCGTGCACAAATATTGTTCACCAGGCTTCTAGTCATATATAATAAAAGCCTGATATGCAAATTTTCCCCTCAGGTTGTTCCAATGGGAGTTCAACCACTCACTATGATGTGCGTTGACCACCAGGGGGCAGTGTGGAGTATGGTGGGCATTGGCAATGTGGTGCCGGAAGCAGGCGGCAGTGGAAGTGCTGCCAGCCCCGATGGGTCTTAACGAGAGTGGGACTGTGGCAGGAAGGTGGAGCAGGTGAGTGGGTGGCACCAGGCCAAGGCAGTTGCAAGCAGGGGCCCAATTGCCCCGCTGATCACCCCACAGACAGTGACCTGCAGCGGTGGCGGGGGGAAGGGCTGCTGCCCAGCTCCCAGGTGCTGAAGGAGCTTGGCGGGGGTCCAGCCCTGATCCATCGCCTAGCAGGCAGGATGGTGGAGCAGGTGAGGGCACGGCACCTGGGCCAAGGCAGGGTGTCAGGTGGGGCTTCAGGGCTGCAGGACGAGAGCTGGGGCTGCAAGGCTGGGGGCATGAGCTGGGGCCCAATTCCCACAGGCCACCCTGAGGGGCCCCACCTGTGCATGAATTTATGCACTAGTCCTCTAGTATGTAATACATTTTAAAGCATCAATTTATTTGCCTTTTTATTGTAGTAGATTATTTTTCAACATTATCAAAAATTAATGGTTCTTTAATTATTTTGTTTATCAAAGCTAATTGAAGCCTTTGGAAAGTAGATTACCTAAGTCAACAATGAATTTTTGATATTTAGAAGACATTTTTGTCAAATACAATGAAGAGGAAAAAATTCCATAATTTTTCTTAAAACAGTATTAAATGGGTTTTACTAGTAGAAAAATTCAACTTTATTAATTCTCAAATTTTTATTCAAAATAAAATATAAATAATCATTTAGGATTTTGGTATTTTAAAATATATTCTCTAAAGCAATATGAAATTTTGTCATTTTATATATATAACTGTAATTTATATCCTCTTTTAATCAGTTTTACCTTTTCTCTTCCTGTTTATTTAGTCCCTGGAAAAGAGATTTCCTGCATTTTCTACTCTTAAATAAATACTTAATTTAGAATAAAATTGCTCAAGGAAAAATAGTCTTTGTATTTCTACATAAGAAACTAACTAACTATAGTAATTCTGAAATAATAGACAATGATGAATAAATGTTTGACAGTCAACAACCTATATTGTGAAGATGGATTATTTTTCCACAGAGCCATCAGCATATTGTAATAGGACAAGAGTGCGTTACAAACAAGGCCTGCTTTGTTAGTCATTATTTAGTATGACATCCAAAGTGTATCTAAAATTTTGTTCAAACATCTTTCCTAGATTTCTAGTAGTGGGAATCTGCAGTCTTCAAGTGTTTAAGTTATTTTTTATGTTATATATGCTGTCTTTATTATATTCAAACATATTTCATTCGGTAAGTGTAAGTAACTTCCTCCTGAGATGTATTTTATAATCCTACCTAATAAAAGGGTAATATGCAAATTGACCGCACCTTTGCTACACCTAAGCCACGCCCTCCAGCCAATCAGGGTGAGTATGCAAATTAACCCAACCAAGATGGAGGCTAATTTGCATACACTGAGGGAGGGAAGAGTGAAGACTGAAGACACCATAGAAGGAAGAGGGAGGGAAAGTAGAAAGCAAGGCGGCTGCTGGAGGGAAAGCACGGGCTGCGCCTGCGGCCATAGAGTCGGGCAGCGGCGGGTCGGGGGAGTGGGGGATGGGGCACACCGTGGAGCGGTGGCAGAAGTGGCAGTGGCAGCAGCGGCCGAGGGCACGGTGGGAGAGGTGGGTGGGTGGGAGAGGTGCTGGTGGTGGGAGGGAAGCCCACAGGAAGTCTTGCAGGAATCTTCCTGCAAAACGGGCCCCTAGTTATTTTTTAATTATCATTTGTTTCAATAAGGTCACATTAATGGCCAGGCATATTTTGGTTATATTATCTTCATTTAGCATAAATACCTGCTTTTTGTTGTTGTTGTTTTTAACATGGACTAAGAAACTATTAGTATATTTCTAACTATAAGTCAGCTTATATTTTCTATATCATTTTCTTAGTAGTTCTCAAATTAGTAGAAGCTATATGCAGAAATGAATTCCTTCAGACCCCTATTATTATCTGTTAGGATTGACTGTATGTTTTGAATTTTATTTTTAAATTATTCAGCATTTAATTCATTCCTAATTTGTTTTATTCAATATTCTACTTATTTATTTGAAAAATATTTTTATTAGAATAATTTAAGGGCTTGAATCTATTTAAAACTAGACATACATTTTATGTATAATTTGGATTTAACTTTGTAAAAGCAAACTATAATTATCACTAGAGGCCCGGTGCATAAAATTCATGCATGGGTGGGGTCCCTAGGCCTGGCCAGCAATTAGGGCTGATTGGGTCCAGGCCGATCAGGGCCAGGCTAGAGAGGAGGCGGCGGTCGCTGGGCCGGGTGCGGAAGGAATGGATGCCAGATACCGATGCCACCATCAATGGTGCCCCACCACCGCGTGGTTCCCCATCTCTCCCCTCCTCTTTCCCTTGCACCATGTTGCCACTGCAGCAGGCAGGCGGCAGGCTGATCAGGGCCTACAGGTCAGGGGGAGGGACAGGGCACGGGAGGTTGGCCACTGGCCTGAGGAGGGAGCCGGCCCTTGGCCCCTCTGGGATCACATCCACCAGCACCCACCCCTGATTCCCCATCCCAGCCTGGGGGCCAGCCCCAATCAGGTGATTGGGACCTGCCAGCTGGGGGGGAGGGACCAAAGGAGGTTGGCCAGCTGGGGGAGGTTGGTTGTGGGAGTGCACTGACCACCAGGGGGCAGCTCCTGTGTTGAGTGTATGCCCCCTGGTGGTCTGTGCACGTCATAGAAACCAGTCATTCTGGTGGTTCTGGTCGCTTAGGCTTTTAAATATATAGATTCCTGTCTACCTAGTGTTCTGTCTTTGGACACTTAGTGCATGTGATCACCATGCATCTGGAAACTGGATTACTAAATTTGGTAATTGATTTTGACATAAAACAATATTAACCCTAAAACTATAAAAAATGAAAGTTATTCTTCAAGATTTTTATTAATATTTAATTTAGGACAGAGCATTAGTCCCAGCAAAATGAAGCTGGTGAAAGAGGAATCTCCTGTTCAACTAATTTTTACAAAGCCCAAGATCTTTAATGCTTTGATAAAACAGAATTTTAAAAAAACAAAAATATGGTAGGTTTTTATACAAATAAACTGTCATGAAAACTTGAATTTAGTAGTTTCTAATGTCTAAATTTGCCATGACATTATACCTATATTAAGGTCTTATATACCTAAAACATAACCAAATAACCTGAAGGACAGGAGCATACCTATCCATACTATGCAGTGTAAGTTAGTGTTTCTCAGGATTGTTGCGGGTGGGGAGGAAATGTGATATTCATTACTAGTTGGATACCAAGGAATGGGAGGCCACACTCAGGGAGAATTCTGAGTCCTGATGGAGCAGCAGCCCTGTCAGCCTCCCAGTACTCCCGCCACACACACACACACACACACACACACACACACACACACATACACACATACACACACACCCCTCTGAAACCCAAGACCAGAAGAAAGCCACAACTGTCTCAGATATGCTTTTGTGTGCTTTTATGCAACTTCATGAATTTCCTAATGTGTTGGGCTAAAACCTAACAGAAAATATTTCTAATTTACAATTGCTGTTCTGTGAAATGCAATAAAATGGTATATCAAGATTTGTAGGCAGCTCTCATTGTGAATATTATGCTTTGGGAAAACCATAAATAATATCATTAAAGAATCATTCCACAACCCTCACTAGTTTCAGACAGCTACATGGCATTACATTTAATACAGATTTAGAATACATATTTTCTTTCATTTTATCACTTAAATATGCATGATTTGTTTAATAATTATTTCTATGTTAACCTTTCAAGATGGAACATTCCCATTTAGGTTTCTATTTAGGTAGTTATTTCTCCAGACTCTCATTGAAAGAAATACTTGTGTTTCCTTAAAAGTAAATGTAGCTCATCTTGTTTGTTCATGACCTTCTCAGAGACTGATACCTACCACTGAGCTAAGCTGAGCTTCTTTCTCTCAAAACACACCCGGATCAAGAACATTTATTAATGTTTTTATTTAACAAGACCTTTGGTTACAATATAGAGTCATGTGTGAAAAAGAAAGGGTTAAAAATCAATAATATTAGTAAAGTTTGTTAAAAATAAGGGACTGTCTTCAGGAATTTATAATTGGTCTAGTACTTTAAGTGCTGGAAAATATACCAGAAAAGTAGATTTCGAGTGCAGTCTTCTGAGTCTTTGAAACCTTCAGTTTTTAAAATTAATGTCATATTATAATTATAAACATTATGTCATCCAGTATAAAATATTTATTAGCTTCTCTCTTGATTTTATGTTTAAAAATTCTATCAATCATCTGTGGGTCACAGATCCTCATGATTATTTGATTAATCCATTTGTTCAACTAATTTTTTAAATGTGTATGTCAGAGACCTTGAAAAAAGAAAGCTGGGTATCTTCTCCCAAGAAAAGCTAACTTGCACACAATAGTACATATACACAATCTTTGTCTAAAATTTCTGGGATTTATGTTCAGGCTATATAGGCATTTTTCAAGTTAACAAAACCTGTTCTATTTCTTCTTTCTCTTTAGGATGTAAATATTTTCCAAAGTGACTCTTTCTTAGTTAAAATAAACAAACAACACAAATATATATCTTAACTTTAATATATTAGGCTCTTCCATAGTTAAAACATGCATTCCTCTTCGAATATTCATTGTCTTCTAGCTACAACCCTATTTCTTTCTTTCTTTCTTTCTTTCTTTCTTTCTTTCTTTCTTTCTTTCTTTCTTTCTTTCTTTCTTTCTTCCTTTCTTTCTTTCTTTTTTTCTATAGCAAGCATGTCAAACTCATGGCCCAAACATGGCGGGCATGGGTAGCAGGCAACAGAGCACGGAACATGATGGGCATAAGCTTCGGTGGGATGGTGGAGCAGGTGAGCAGCGCTAGACCAGGGCGGGGCGCTGGTCACTGTCATCAAGGTGAGTCTCTGGTGGGTACTGAAAATTCTTTGCTCCCATGTACCACGGTTCTGCCCAGCACTCACACTGGCTGCTGGCATAGGCCCCAGTCGCTCTGTGCTGTCAGCAGGTGCGAGTGGGGCCTGCTATCAACATGTGGGAGTGGTGGTGGGAGCGGGGCTGCCAGCATAAAGGGGACTGGGGGCCACAGTGAGAGGGGCAGGGCAGGGGCACAGATGATGGGCCGAGACCTACCCCTTTGCTCACCTCAGCCTTGCGGCCCACAGTTCCTTTCAAGGTGCACAAATTCATGCACTGGGCCCCTGGTATTTTAATAAGTATTTTGGGGGGGAAATAAAATAATTATTTTAATATTTTTAACTTGACCCTTTTTTTTCGGCTTGTTTTGTTTTCATGTGAAAACACTCTATTTCCAGGCAATCTTACTCACCTGCTCCATTGTTCAGTTCCACACAGAACTGTTTCTATTCCTTTTTAGCTACATCTCCTGATGACTCAGCCATTCACTTTATCTTAAAACACTCCCTGACTCTGCTGACAAACAATCTGACTATGTAACATTCTTCCAGGGGAGTTCACTGCTCCTATAGGTGGGTTTCAAATAAAGAAAGAAACCCACTCACTGTTTTAAAGATGTTGAAGTTGAATGCAACCTGTGTGTCCAAGAATATATCTTTGTTAGTACTGATTAAGTATAAGTAATTGTTGTTGGTGTTCCAATGGTGAATTAATTATCCACAGCCACCAGATCTTATTTTTGAAAAGAGTGTTATGGTTTACTCTAGTCCAGTAGCTCAGAAAGTGTGGTCATCATGTGAGCAGCATTAGTATTACCTAGGAATTTGTTCAAGGTCCACATTCTTAGGCCTCCTTTCTCCACACCTACTGAGTCAGAACCTCTGAGTCAGCAATCTGTTTTAACAAGCCCTCCAACATATTTTTTTTTTCTATTTTAAAATGCACTCTTTCTTGTTCTTCTTAATCCCTTCATCTTTTTAACCCAGCCCCACAACCTCCCTATCCTCCAATAGTTGTCTCAGTAGTTAGGAGTCTGTTTCTATTCTTCTTGTTTGTTTATTTTGGTTATTTTTTTTTTTAGAATCAATTGTTGATAGATATGTAGTTATAGCCATTTTATTATTTGTATTTCTTCTTCTTCTTCTTCTTCTTCTTCTTCTTCTTCTTCTTCTTCTTCTTCTTCTTCTTATTCCTTTTACATTTCCTGTAAAACTGGTTTGGTGACAATGAACTCATTTAGTTTTTTTCTTGTCTGGAAATTTCTTTATCTCTCACTCAATTCTAAATAATAGTTTTGCTGAATAAAGTAATGTGGTTGTAGGTACTTGTTTTTCATCACTTTGACTATTTTGTACCAATCCCTTCTGACCTGCAAAGTTTCTGTTGCTAAATCAGCTGACCGTCTTATGGGTGCTCCCAAAAGGAGGTAGCTAATTGCTTTTCTCTTGCTGCTTTTTAGATTCTCTTTTTGTCTCTAACATTGACATTTTAATTATGATGTGTCTTTGTGTGGGTCTCTTTGGGCTCATCTTGTGTGTTTTTTGTTGGTTTGTTTGTTTTTTGTTTTTTGCTTCCTTATATTCCAATGGAAAAACCATTGGAAACAGCTTTGATTGGTCCAAAAGTTGGGTGAGGTAGGGTCTCAGGGAATCAGAATCACCAGGGTGGGGTGAAAAGTATGATCCAGGTTAATAGAAACTTAGATAGGGCACCTGTCTGCCAGCTCAGTGCAGTGGGAGGGAGGTGTCTCAGAAAGGAACAGTAGCCTCTGCCAGCACTTTTGTCTGGTAGAAAGCTGACCCTCCAGCTGTTGCCCTGATGCCAGACAATTAAGTTTTTTCCATATATCCCTTGTTCCTTTCAATCTGCTACATTCACATTAGAACTCAGAGGGAAGACGTCTGAGTAAGTCCATTTGCAGGCCCCTTAAGAGGAACTTCCTGGCACTCCAGCAGCCCTCTTTGACACTAAACCTAATCTATGCTGGTTTTAATAGCCAAAACTTATGGGGAATTCTCTTCCTGGCCCTGGAACCCTGAACTGGGGGACCTGGTGTGGGGTTAGGGCCCTTGCTCTTCAAAGGGGACCTCTGCAGCCAAGAAACACTCCCCTCAATTTTTACCCACCACACATGGGGGTGGAACCAGCTTGTTCCACATATCCACCCATCCTACCAATATCAATGTGGCTTCTTTAAATTCTCAGTTGTAGGACACCCTTTCAGCTAGATTTCAGGCAGTTCTGAATGACAGTTGTTTTGTTCTGTAGTTTAGTTGTAATTTTGATGAGGTTGTGGCAGAATTCAAGTATTGCATTTACCTATGATGCCATCTTCACCAAAAGTGCCTAATGGGTTTTTGTTTTTATTTTATGTTTCTTTTTCTTTCTTCAGCATTGGTCATTTCTGTATGGACTGCTCCTTTTTAATTTTCTTTAGGTCTTCTGACCATCTTGACACCATGTTTCATGGTGTCTCATCATCATTTTTTGCCTTTTGTATTTTCTGGTTGAATTCATATAGCCTGATGGCTTATATATCTCTATTCCTAACTAAGAATGCTTTAAGTACTAAAATTTTAAGTCCTGTATTACTACAATAAATTTTCTCTTTTCAGACTCAAAGATATCTGAGAATCAAAATTTCAAAATTAAACTCATCTTCTCTGAAAAACATTCTCCTTGTATTCTATGTCTCAATCAGAAGCATTCTTTTGCAAGCTCAATTACCTTATACAAAATCCTGGGAGTCCTCCTATGTTCCTGTTCCTCATTCAACATATATAATTGGTGAAAAATCTTATAGACTCATCCTCTTTTATATCTTTCCAATTTCCACTCTTTTCTTACCCTCATTTCAGAAATATTCATGAAATAAAGCTGATTGGAAGGAAGATTTCCAAAATTATATATTCTGCATTGATACTGCAGTCTTGAGACAGAATTTTCTTTTCTGTGAAATGTAATTTTTTTTTTCTCATAAGGCCTTCCAACTGATTGGATGCTGCTCACCTATATTATGGAGTACAATCTCCTTTACAGAAAGTCAACTGATTATATATATACTAGAGGCCCAATGCATGAAGATTCGTGCAAGAATGGGCCTTCCTTTCCCTGGCTGCCAGCACCGTCTTCGCTCAGGCCAGAGCCACCTTTTTGCTCCAGCCTGGACTGCCTTTCTGCCTTCCCACGCTGCCCAGAGGCTGGAGCGGCGCCTGCGTATGCAAATTAACCTGCTATCTTGGTGCTCGACTGCCTGTATATGCAAATTAACTTGCTATTTTTGTTGGATTGATTTGCATACTCACTCCTGATTGGCTGGTGGGCATCACAAATGTACAGTCAATTTGCATCTTACTCTTTTATTATTGGCAAGGGACCGTTCACTAGCTCACTGCATAAAGATGGAGTCCCACAGGAGGAAAGCTTCTGCAAGATATTATTTATTCTCTTCCTCCCTACTTATTCTAAAAGGAAGGGAAATTGAAAGAGAGGAAGTTTTTGAACACAGCATGAATACAGAGCTTGTAACTGTCATGTTACTTTTAGTTTAAACTTAAGCCTCTCTTATTCTTCCAGTAGAATCTTTGAAAGTGCTGCTGCCAATGCAGAGGGGACCACGTTATAACGGTCCCTTGTCCCATTAGTGTGTGTGTGTGTGTGTGTGTGTGTGTGTGTGTGTGTGTGTATATGTGTGTATGTATTATATATATATATATATATTGCATTATATCAGCAATACCATCATAGAAATTTCTAGATTAGTGTTTAAGTAGCTGAGTATGATAGCCTAGCTAAGTTGACATATAAATTAATAATCACAAGTGAGAATAGTTCACCAGTTTTCAGCACAGATTTGAGCCACCTGGAGTTATGTTATCATTTCCAATATATTCTTATTAATTGTTCTGAAGGGTGAAGGGAGAAGAGATAAGACCGTGATTGAAGGTACAATCCCTACTAATGGACTGTGATCTTTTGTGTTTTTGTTAGTTTGTTTGTCTGTGTGTGTTGTTGTTTTTTGTGTTATGTTTTTTGTTTTGTTTTTTTTTTTTTTTTTTGCCATTACAATCACAAAGAAAAGCAACCTGATTAATAAATCCACATGAAATTACCTGTGCCAGCATGGGTTACTCCCTACTCAAGAGTGTTTGCAAAGTTAGAGACTATCTGAGAGCAAGGAGGAATTCTGAAAATATAAATTTAACACTTTAGTAATATGTTTCTCTGTTTATATCATAGCATGTGACTACTCTGCCTATACATGGGGCTAGACTGGTGGGTCACACTCATATCCCTTCTAGACCCTGCAAAGCTCATAGCAGGAGTCCTGTGGCCTAGGAAAGGAAAGTGATCCCAAAGCATTGTAACTGATAATTACATGGTTATTAAAACTTAGAGGTAAATAGTTGGTCATCAGCATATTGTAAGTAAAGAAAAAGTTGAAAACAGTGGTCCAATGAAAGAAATGTACACTTGAAAGATGTGGTGATGATTATATTCAGCCCATGATTTTTTAGCAATTTGTTTGACTTTTCTTTTCCCCCCTGGCAAATGAATTGTCTGGGTTTTCTTCTTTAAAACTGCTAAGGTTTGAGAAAGAAAACAAGGTAGGCATTTTAATTAACTTAAATGCCGTGTTTGCTTGAAAAGCAGCAACTGAAATAACGTGGTCCCCTCTGCATTGGCAGCAGCACTTTCAAAGGTTCTACTGGAAGAGTAAGAGAGGCTTAAGTTTAAACTAAAAGTAACATGACAGTTACAAGCTCTGTATTCATGCTGTGTTCAAAAACTTCCTCTCTTTCAATTTCCTTTCCTTTTAGAATAAGTAGGGAGGAAGAGAATAAATAATATCTTGCAGAAGCTTTCCTCCTGTGGGACTCCATCTTTATGCAGTGAGCTAGTGAACGGTCCCTTGCCAAGGGACATAAATGCAAACCTCCAGGGGAATTTTAAAGAAAAAGATCACAAGAAAGGTGACACTTCTAGAAATAGTATCATGGTGTTCACTCATTAGCCTTGGCTGGTGCTGAGGTATTCCCCTTGAAGAATTCCTCTTAAAATTCTGCACTTCTAAACTTGGTATCATAAAAGACAGTGGAAACTTCACTTGAAAACAATTTACATTCTCTTACTATCTGACAGGCATTCGAAGTAAAGGACACAAAAAGCACAGAACCTAATTTACCTTACTTACCCAGTATTTAAATTGTACTCCCCTGCTCATTTTCTATCAATCTATGTGGTAGGCCCCTTAGATGGTCCCATATATCCTGTCTCCTGATATAAACATTGATGGGTATTCCCTACCTTTGTGTGTAGATTTGATCTTGTGAATCTTTTCCATTGAAAGACATGTGGCATGTCTTTCCTAAGATTAGGTAACCAAGGGGCTGTGGTTTCCATCTTGAGCCCCTTCTCTCCTTCTACTGGTTCACTTTGAAGTGATTCAGCTGCTGAATTCTGTGCTGTCTTATGGAGAGGTTGATACAGCAAGGAACTGGTATCTCTAGCCAACAGTCAGCAAAGACTCAAGTCTTGTGAACAACCTTAAGAGTGAAGTCAAGTATGTATCCCACTCCCCATTAGCCTTAAGACGACTGTGGCTCAGTCAACATCTGGATTGTAGCCTCGTGAGGTATCCTGAGCTAGAGAACTGAGCTAATGAGCTAAGCTGTGCCTACACTCTTAACCAGTGACAACTGTGAAATGAATAAATATTTATTATCTGCTAAATGGGAGGAAGATTTTTTTAGTCAGCAGCAAGATAATTCATACATGTTTTATAATATAAGAAATATGTTATTTTTCTAAGAAACTCCATATGTTTTCTTATACCTGGCTACAAAAGGAAGAAAGAATAGGCAGATATCCAGATAATTTGACCAATTTAAATAGTGTAGATTATTTAGCTTCAAAGAAGATACTCTTTTAATACTATTCAGTTTCACTGTCTTCATTGACTAACTTAATTTAATAAGAGCCAAATTTATTGGTTCACTTTCTTATGCCTTATATACAGAGGCTTATACTCTAGGACACATTTTTTCCTTTAGTTTATTTACTTATAAAAAAAGTTTGTCAGCAATACCAGCAAAGACTATTTAAAGGGGTGTTAAAGATATGTTAATGTTAACATTTTTTGTATAAAACATTTGAATATTAAAACACACAATAGAAAAGTTTTCAAAGGTAAAGACTTTAAGTGAGTAGTTTTCAGGAGTCATATGTGTACACATATTTATGTGTTGGTTAGCTTAAACCTGAGATAGGACACATATAATTGTAGAAAGGAGAATTGCATTATTCAAAATTATTACCAGTATGGTGGCATAAGTATTGAATCTGGTGATGAAATTAGTATTAATTACATAATACAGTTAATAATGATAGATATTATTTTTGAACATTTATTGCTTCCTACTTGTTGTCATAGTTAATTCTTACAATAAACTTTGATACAGGTAGTATTACTATCTTAATTTTATAGATGAGGAAATGGAGACTAGGAAAGGTGAAGTGACTTGTGCAAGGTCACACAGTAAGTCACAGAGCAAGTGCTTCAACCTACTTTTCTTGATCTCTTAACATATACCGAAGCTAAAATGCATATTGATTGAATTCCTAATAGCTGGAATCTTCGGTAATTACTTAGGATATGTCTATAATCCTTTTTTACTTCCACATTTGTCCTTTACTAGGTGAAATGAATCCATTAAATGAGATTTCTATTGATCAGTTATATCTTTAAAGTGCAATCTATTTTGGGGAAGATGATCAGGAAAGTGATTCCAGAGGGTAGAAGTTTTTTTTGGAGGGGATGGGTCATGAAGATATTTAAAAATTGAGCAGGGTGATGGTTGTACCACTCTGAATTTACTTTAAAAAACCAGTTCATTGTACACTTTAGGTGACATGTACAGTATATGGGTTATATCTCAACAAAGCTGTTCTTTTATTTCTTTTTAAATAAAGACCAGTCTTATAATCAATTGCAGATGTTTTCAGAGGCCCCTCAAGATTTGCTTACCATGTCCCAAATCACGGCTGTGATTCCCAGTTGCCTCCAGTCCTGGTGGATCTGGATGGTGTGGTTTGCAAAGGAGAAGGTGGCAAGAGGCTTATGGAATTTCTGCAACCCCATTCCCCCGGTCTCCTCATAGGGCACCAGGGCCATCCCCACTGTGCCAGCTCTGCTCCCTTTAACCTGTTGGGCAAAAGAATCCTGCGTGCTCTGGCCAGAAAGTGCATTCTTTCTTAGGTGGCCCGAATGCTTTTTTTAAGGTCGTTTTATGGATTCAAAAGAATAAACAGAGATGTGGAAAGCTTTTGTCAAAATCCTTTTACATGGTTCTTCCAGTCTCATGGGAAATGAGATGTGGCTCTGAATTCATCCCAAAGTGTGTCTTTGGGCAAAAGCACCCAGAACGGCACAACTCCTGCAGAATGCCCCACACACTCTGCTGTCAGGACTCAGGGGGGCTTGAGGGTGAGCGAGGCGGCGGTGCCAGCACAGGACCTGGGAGAAGGTAGCGCTTTCTACACTGCCCAGGCCACGTGGACTACAGCAGTACCCGCCCAGGTGGGCAGGGTGTTTCTGCTGTTTTGTTTTGGTCTGGCCTCCACCCCCGTCAGCCACGGACCTGTGCCTGCACTGAGACTGAATGCTTTGATGGCCCTACTTTTTGGTGGACAGTGGATGCACTCCCAGAGACTGGCAGTTAGACTCTGGTGGCTTCTGAGTCCCTTGCGGGGAGAGCCCGGCCCTAGGTCAAGAACAGACTCAGGCGTCCTCGGCCAGGAGGCCTCCTTGGGCTAGGGGCCGCCACAGTTTGAAGGCTGGCCATGACCCCAATCCTGGCAGGGGTCTCCTCTGGGGTGCTGGCAGGCCTGGGCTAATGGCCGCCCTGGTTTAGAGACTGGTCAAGCCCCCGATCCTGGCGGGGGTCTCCTCTGGGGCGCTGGCAGGCCTGGGCTCTGGCTCCGCAAAGGGAGAGGTTCCTGAACCTGCTTCCCACACACCTAGGCTAGGATACATCTTGTAGGAGGCAGCTTCAATGCTGGGGGTCGGTGACCAGATCCTCCGGAGCCTCGCTTTCTGGGCTGCAGTCCCACGTCTCCCAGTGCCCCAGCCTCGGATGCACCCCTGCAGTTGCCCCCACCACCAGCCACCTCAGCGCAGGCCACAGCAGCTGAAGCTAGCCTCTTGGAAGCCAGGCCACCACACCCACCACCCCTAGTAGCTCTCTCTGCTTGCTCTCTGTGCCCTGTCCACTGGGGTGGGGGAGTGCTCCCAGCCCAGAGGCCTTCCCTCCCTCTGCAGCCTGGCTTGGGAAGCTGGCCTCGTGCTGGGGCTACGATGCCAGTGTCCCCACTCGGCCACTATGGGTGCGATGCGGACCCCACAGAGGCCAACCTGAAGAACTCGGACCCGAGCTCTGCATCCAGCTGCTGCAGATGCCCTTGGTGGTCAACTATCACCCACTCCTTCCGCCGGCCCCATTGATCCCTCTCAGCACCAGCCATTTAGGCCAGGGTGGATATCTGAAATAGAACTGATATAATTTTCTTCTAGATAGATAGATGATAAAAGAAACTGAGAATTATATGCTTTGAGGCCAGGGAGTATATGCCATGTAAAATTACATCCATAATTTAAGACAAAATTTTAAAAAATAAATTATTCTTTTAAATAAAATTCTACACTCTAAAAAACAAAACAAAACAAAACAAAAAACATCAAGTAATTTCAGCAAGATGGAGTAGTAGGAAGCCCCAGAGGTCATTCCTCTGGAGAGACAATGGCTACACAACAATAGATGGTCCCAAAAACCCTTCTTAGAATTTCAAGAATTAGTTAGAAAGTTCTAGTCCCCCAAGCAAGCTCAAAGCAAAATACAGCTGTATTGAAACTGGTAAGAAAAGTGTTTCATTTCAACCACATCAGCACTTTCCTCAAGCTGGCACAGCTCAGTGAAATTAGGAGAAAAATCCCAACTTGTAGCTTCTCTCTAGAGGGGAAAGAGAAGGTTGGAATGTTTGTCCAATATTCCAGCTTTTCAGGCATCTGCACAATGGACTGGTTTCTGTCTCACCTAACTCAGAGCACTGACAGAGAGCCAATGTACTTTGGCTGGCTGTGGGCAGAAGGCAAGAAGAGAGCTCAGTGTCTTGTTGCAGCAACAGAGTACTTCAGACTACTTTAATACAGAAGCCAGCACAGCTAGATGTGATCAGGAGAAAGCATCCAGTTTGTGGTTTCTACCTTGGGAGGGAAAGAGAGGATTCAAATGTATGTCTAACATTCCAGATTTTTAGGGGCCTTTTTGAAGGATTCGTTTCTGTCTCACCTCACAATGTTGATAGAACTAGCATATGTTGGATGCCTGGGGGTCACCGAGAACAAGAGAGCTCAGTGATTCCTTGCAGCACCAGAGAACATTCATAACAAAAGAGAGTCACTAAAGACAGAAAGAGATTATGAGGTCCTGAAAAAAAAAAGTTGGGAATATTTGTGGGACACCCACAAGTCCAGAAGGATACATCCCCATAAAAGGTTTGAAAGGCTCCACGAATCTCCTGCCAGCATAATTGATGAATGCCTTCCCAGTACAATGACATTCTGCAAAGACTGAGACAGGTGGCTGATTTTTCAAATGCACAAATTATAACCCAATAACAAAGACACAAGGAAACATAGCTCAATAGAAGGAATAAAATAAAACACAATAAATTATTCTGAAGAAATAAAGATCTAGAAATTAACTGATAAAGAATGCAAAATAATCACCTTAAAAATCTCAATGCACTACAAAATAACACAGACAACTAAATGAACTCAAGAATAATATCAATTTAAAAATGAGAATGTCAACAAACAGATATAAAGTATGAAAAAGAGCAAACGTTTTCTGGAGTTGAAGAGTAAAAGAACTGAATGGAAAAATTTACCAGAGAGGTTCAATCTTAGAATTGACCAAGTAGAGATAGAATCAGTGAACTCAAAGACAAGTTATTTGGAATGATTGGGTCAGAAAAAAATGAAGAAAAAAGAATAAGGAAAAGTGAAGAAAATCCAAGAGACTCATCCTCCTGTCAGTTCAAAGGAGGAGTGACATGTGCAAGATGGCAATGTAGAAGTTTTCAGCATTTATCTCTTGACAGAAGCATAAATTTGAACAACTATCCACACATGACAACACCTTCACAAGTCAAAGGTTACAGGCAAAAGAGTGCAGTATAAAAATAAGAAAAAATGCATTTAAGAGGGTAAGAAGGATAGTTTCACATTATCCCTTTCACCCCTCCCACAAGCCCAGGAAGCCTAGTATGGGGAGACATTCTACTGTGGGGGAAGAGGAGTAAAGTGTGTCCCCTATTTATTTCACCACTAACCCCAGCACCAAGTTAGCTCCATTGAACACCAGGGCCTGGCATCCATGGACACAGGCCCACCCCAGCAAGAGACTACCCCTCTAGGGCCCCAAGCTTCAGGCTTGTCACAATCCAGACAAGTCCCTCCTAACCCTTGTCCCAGACCAGTTATTATGGACTCAAGTTGACGGTCTGCCCCAGCACCACTCTGGCCTGCATCATCCCAAGCCAACATTTTTAGACCAAGGCTCTCAGCCTTCTGCAGTGCGAGTCTTGTCAGACTCCAGGCTCTAGATCTGCTGTTTCAGTCCTAAGCTCCAGGCCTATCCCAACTCCAGACTGGCTCCTGGGTCCTCAGGCTCTAGGCTCACTCTGGTGCTAGCTGGTCCCTGAAACACCACACTTCAGCAGAACCAGGTTCAGGCCTGCTGTGGTGGATCAGGTCCTTCTCCATGACCCAGGTGCTGGGCTCACCTAGTGTGGAGCCAGTTTCTGAAGACTCAGGCTCAAGGCCCACTCCAGCACCAAGCTAATCCCTATAAACATAGGCAGCAGGCTGGCTACTGTATACCCAAGTCCCAGGCCTGCCCACCTGCTGACCCAGGCAACACCAGAGAACTCCAGGAGTAACCTACTCATAGACACTACCAGATGGCCTGCCTAAAATCTCTGGATAGGCTGCTTGATGAAGGACATTCTCTACCAAAACCAATCTGTTATGAATTCTACTTCGTCAAATACGCAGGCATCTAAGGAAGGATACATAAATCACAAATAAGCAAGAAACATGACATCACCAAAGAAATAAAATGAACCACTAATAACCATCCTTAAAGAAATGGAGATCTATGAACTGTTTTATAAAGAATTCAAAATAATTGTCTAAAAGAAACTAAGTGAGATCCAAGATAACACAGATAGACAACTAAATAAAACCAGGAAAACAATACAGGAGCAATATGAGAAGTTCAACCATGAGAAACCATAAAAAGAATATTAAGCCACAAAAAAAACAAAACCTTAACAAATTTAAGAAGATTGGGAATAGAGTCTTTTTATGGGAATGATATGAAATTAGAAATATTGGGAAAATTTATCGATATATGAAGATTAAATAACACATTTCTGAACAACGAATGGGTAAAAAAATCATAAGGAAATAAAAAATAATATTTTGAGACAAATTAAAATAGATAAAACAACACATAAAACTTTCCATTTGAGCCAATAATCTTACTTCTAAGAATATATCCCAAGAAAACAGAAACACCAATCAGAAAGGATATATGCACCCCTATGTTCATAGCAGCACAATTTACAATAGCTAAGATTTGGAAACAACCTAACTGCCCATCAGCAGATGAGTGGATTGAAAAACTGTGGTATGTCTACACAATGGAATACTATGCTGCTGTTAAAAAGAAGGAACACTTACCATTTGCAACAGCATGGATGGAACTGGAGAGCATTATGCTAAGCAAAATAAGCCAGTCTGAGGAAGATAAATAGATGATCTCACTCATTTGTGGAATATAACGAACAATATAAAATGATGAACAAAAATAGAACCAGAGTCATAGAAGCATCAAACACTGTCCAACCTATGAGGGAAGGTGGGAGGTGAGGGGGTAAGAGATCAACCAAAGGACTTGTATGCATGTGTATGAGCATAACCAGACACAGACAGTTGGGGAGGGGGGAAGGCATGTGCTGGGGTTTGGGGGCGGTCGGGGAGGGGTCAATGGGGGAAAAAGGAGACTTATGTAATACATTAAACCAGTGGTCGGCAAACTGCGGCTCGCGAGCCACATGTGGCTCTTTGGCCCCTTGAGTTTTTAGCAAAGGCCAGCTTAGGAGTACCCTAATTAAGTTAATAACAATGTACCTACCTATATAGTTTAAGTTTAAAAAATTTGGCTCTCAAAAGAAATTTTAATCGTAGTACTGTTGATATTTGGCTCTGTTGACTAATGAGTTTGCCGACCACTGCATTAAACAATAAAGAATTTAAATTTTTTAAAAAACTTATGGATGCAACAAAAGCACTTCTAAAAGGAAGCTTTATAGTAATAAATACCTACCTTAAGAAAGATCTGAAATTAACTACCTAACTTTACCTAAGAAAGGAATTAGTTAAGGAAAAACAAACTAAACCCAAAGTTAGAAAAAGAAAGTAAATAATAAAGACCAGAAGAGAAATAAATGAAATAGAGAATAGAAATACAATAAATAAGACCAATGAAACTAAGAGTTGGATGTTGAAAAGATAAATAAAATTGACAAATCTTTAGCTAGACTAAATAAAAAGAGGTAGTACATAAATGAATAAAATCATAAATGGAAGATAAGATATTATACCTAACACAATAGAAATAAAAACAACATAAGAGACAATTAGAGATCTGAAATATAGGCACTATGACTATAGTTGATATTACTGTATTAGATACTGGAAATTGGCTAAGAGAGTAAATTTTAGGTGCTTCTTTACACTCAAAAGTTAAATGTGAGGAGATGATATTTTACTTAGTTCAACTGTAGTAATCATTTCACTATATATATGCATATCACATCATCATATAGTAGACCTTAAATATATAAAATTTTATTTAAAACTATATAAATAAATGAAAAGTTTATAGGACTCCAACTATAATGAAACCAGAGTCCCACACCAAGAAATATTATCTAACTACCAAAAGTCAACACAAAAAGGGAATCTTGAAAGAAGCATGTACCAGGAATTTTCCATAAAATTATCAGTGGATTTCTCAGCAGAAACATTACAGACCAGAAGAGAGTGAAATATTATACTCAAATGCTAAAAGAAAAGAACAGTGAAACAAGAACAAAACTGTTATTCAAAAAGGAAGGAAAAAAAAGACTTTCCCAGATAATTAAACTGAAGGGAGAGAGAAAAATAAGGGGACTTCTGTAATACTTTCAACAATAAAGATTTAAAAAACATAAAATCTATCTATCTATCTATCTATCTATCTATCTATCTATCTATCTATCTATCTATCTAAAAGCCTAAGTGACCAAACAACTGAAAGACCAGAATGACCAGAATGACAGGTAAACCAGTTGCTATGACGTGCACTGACCACCAGGTGGTGGACATTCAACCCAGGAGCTGCCCCCTGGTGGTCAGTGTGCTCCCACAGCAGAAGTGCTGCTCAGCTGACTCACCTGTCCTGGCACTCATTCCCTCAGTAGTCCTGCAGGTCCAAACTCTAGAGAATGGGCCAGGCACCAATGAACCAGCACCACCAGCACAATTCTGATAGCACTGCTGGCCTCTTGGAAGTCAGCATCAGTCACTGCGACCACTTACCCTCCCTAGATGTTCTGCAAGGAAGAAATAATATAAAAGCGGCTACGATGTGGGTCCTGAACACCAGTGCGAATGTCAGTGGGATGGATCTGGATACCAGGCTGGCAAGGGTGTCTCACTGCCCACCCCGAGGGCCAATTGTGCCCCCCCCCCCCATCCCACTCGAGGTCCCACCCATGCACAAATTAGGTGCTTCATGCACTGGGCCTCTAGTAATCTATGCTAATAAAATGGTAATATGCTAATTAGACCAGGAGAGCTTCCGGATGACAGTCCAGGGATTAATGGTGGAGAGCAGGCTGGGTTAGAAACACCTGCCTCTGCTCTGCCATTGATCCCAGAGCCCCAGCTGGGTGGCCAGGGTCTCCATGTGGGCAGGGATCAATGGTGAGCCCAGGCCTGGTGGGAAGGGCCTCCCTCTGTTCTGCCATTGATCGCAAAGCCCAGGCCTGGTGGGCAGGGCCTCCCTGTGGGCAGGGATTAATGGCGGAGCCCAGGCCAGGTGGGAAATGCCTGCCTCTGCTCTTCCATTGATCCCAGAGCCTCAGCCTGGTGGCCAGGGCTACTCTCTGTGCATCATTGATCACAGAGCCATGGCAGGGTGGGCAGGCAGGCAGGGAGGGCAGTTGGGGATGAGCAGGCCAGCAGGGTGGGGGCAGTTGGGGGCAAGCAGGCTAGCAGGGGGGCAATTGGGGGCAACCAGGCCGGCAAGGGGGGCAGTTGGGGGTGAGAAGGCTGGTGGGGGGCAATTGGTGGCCAGCAGGCTAGCAGCAGAATGGTTAGGGGTGATCAGGCAGGCAGGCAGGTGAGCAGTTAGGAGCCAGTGGTCTTAGATTGTGAGAGGGATGTCCGACTGTCGGTTTAGGCCCAATCCCGCAGGGACATCCCCCGAGGGGTCCCAGATTGGAGACGGTGCAGGCCTGGCTGAGGGACACCCTCCTCCCCCCCCGTGCACGAATTTCATGCACTGGGCCACTAGTCTATAAATATAAAAGGCTAATATGCTAAGTGTACCTCTGACCAGCTGACCAGTCACTATGATGCGCACTGTTCACCAGGGGTCAGACACTCAATGCAGGAGCTGCCATGACATGCACTGGCCATTTACAAAGAAACAACACCGCAGATCTGGTGCTGACAAAGCAATACTCAGCTTCCCCCAAGTGGGACACAGGCCCCACCACCACCCTGGAGTGACAGCCCACCAAATCTCAACCAATGCTGCTAAGACCCCATGGCACAAAATGCGGTCCACAGCCCAACCCAGCCTGGAAATGGTGGCTGTGGGCACTGAATAATGATATCATGTAGCAACGTCTGGCTTCCTCTCCCTAGTAACAGGCCATCCTATAAAATGAAAGCCCAGTGACAAAATGGTGGAACAACAAGAATGACCAGTCAACCAGTCGCTATGACATGCACTGACCACCAGGGGTAGACACTCAACATAGGAGCTGCCCCTGCTGGTCAGTGTGCTACCTCAGTGGGAGGGTTGCTCGGCTGACCTGGATCAGCGGCTACTCCCACTACAAACACCAGGCTGACGGGCAGGAACCCGGGCTGCGATTGTCACCTCTTTGACCCAGGCTCCTCCTCCTTGCTCCCTGCCACCTCCTCTGGACACCCACAGAGCTGACCCTGGAGGCTGGGAGGCGGGTTCATGGCTGCTGCAGGACTGAGGCCTACTTTTCCACCTCTCAGTGCTATTGTCCCTGGGCCCAGCCCCGACCGGGTCCCCTGGAGAGACTAGTGCTCCGGCTTTACAGAAGATGCCAGACCAGGGAGCAGCCGCTCAGAGGGTGGGTCCATAGCCACTTGGCTGAACTGAATGAAAGGCGTTCCCACTGTGGGCCAATCTCTGCAGGCCATGCCCCCCACCAGTGCACAAATCGTGTGCACTAGGCCTCTAGTCCTATATAATAAAAGGCTAATATGCAAATCTACTGAACAGCATAATGACCTGTCACTATGATGCACACTGACCATGAGGGGGCAGATGCTTAACACAGGAGATGCCCCCTGGTGGTCAACAAGGGGAGTGCTGCTCAGCCAGAAGCCTGGCTCACGGCTGGTGAGTGTAGTGGTGGTGGTGGGGGCCTCTCCCGCCTCCACAGCAGTGCTAAGGATGTCTGACTGACTGCTTAGGCCCACTCCCTGTGGGCAGTGAGCCTAAGCAGTCAGTTGGACATCCCCCAAGAGCTCCTGGGCTGTGAGAAGGCAGAGGCCAGGCTTAGTGACCCCCCCATGAGTGCAAGAATTTCATGCACCAGGCCTCTAGTTAAACATAATGGGCCAGAAATAAAGTCATATATGTGGTCAAATGGCTTTTTAAAAGGTTCTAAGGTTACACAATGAGGGAAGGATTGCTCTTCAATAAATGATGTTTATTATAAGAAAACTGAATATCAATATACAAATGAATGAAGTTCAATCTTTATCTTAAACCATATATAAAAATTAACTCAAGATAGATTATAGGTCTAAATGTGAGACCTGAAAATATAAAACTTATAGAAGAAAAGATGAGGGAAAAATTTTATAACATTGGATTTGGCATTAATTTTTTGGATATGACAACAAAAGACAACGTTTAACTTAAAGATTTCTGCACAACATACAAAACAATCAATGGAGTGATGAGGCAATGTACAGAATGGAACAAAATATTTGTAAACTATGTATCTGATAAAAGATTAAACTCCAGAATATAAAAATAACTCCAACAATGCAACAAAATCCCCAAATATTCTAATATAAAGTGAGCAAAGCCTGAATAAAAATGTCTCCAAATAAGATATAGAAATGGCCAACAAGTATATGAAAAGATGTTCAACATCACTAACCATCAGAGAAATAGTTAGGATAGCTACTATCAAAAAACAAACAAACAAATAAAACCCCCAGAAAATAACATATTGGAATGGATGTGAATTAATTATAGCCTTTGTGCACTTTTGGTAATGCTGTTGTATGCTACATCATGGAGAAAGCTTAAGAACATCATGCTAAGTGAAACAAGCCAAGCAATCAAATGCTTTATGATTCAACTGACATGAGGTATTTAAAGTAGTCAAACTCTTAGAAACTGAAAGTAGAATTTTTATTTATTTATTAATTTATTTATTTATTTATTTATTTTTGCCAACGGGAGGAGAGGGAAGGACAACTGTTGTTCCAGGGATATAGTTTCACTTGCAAGATGAAAAAGTTCTAGAAATCTGTTGCATGACAATGTGCATATACTTAAATCTACTTTACAATAAAACAACAAAGATGCTAAGTTTTGATCTTATGTTTTTTTACCACAATTTAAAAGAAACCAGCAAATCTATCCAACTTGGTACATTAATTCAGGTATTCCAATCTTGCTCTTTCTCTGAGCTTTCTTATCCTAGTGATGAGAGCATTTACTTGGTGCTTAAAACTTCGTTAGCAGAGCACCAAGTATTCTGCTGGAAAATGCTTGATTTTAAAGTCATAAGACATGAGTTTAATTTCTGGCGTATCCAGAATTATTTTAATGCTCTTAGACAAGTTCACTTAGACTCTTCTATCAAAGAGAAATAATGCTTAAAGTATATGGTCATTCAGTGAAATAGAGCAAAACAGAGTCCTTTTAAAACTGTCCTATTTATGAATGAGTGAATAATTCTTCCTATAATTTTTTAGAACAATTAAAAATCCCCTAAAATGCCTAAAATTTCTTTTAAAAAATTTTTGGAATCAGAACATATAAGCAGGGGTTTTGCTGATTTGGCTGACTCTAATATTTGAATCTGAAAATTAAGCATTAAATTAAAATATGTTTTTTGTTGGTTGGTTGGTTGGTTGGTTGGTTGGCTTTTTACACTTTGATAATTTTTAACCCTGTAGAACACATTTTTTAAAATGTATTATTAAAAAGTACTTAAAAGCTGTGCATCCACACAGATATAGAGTGTATATATATTTTACTGGGTAAAATGATGGAAAATTCAATGGCATGTACTTTGCTGGTTTAGGCCAGTGGTTCTCAACTGGAGGTGATTTTGCCTCCCAGGGAACTTTGGTATTGTCTGGAGACACTTTTGATGGCCCCAAATGGATTTCTGACATCTAGTGGTAGAGACCAGGGATGTGCTAAGAGTCCTACAGTGCACAGGCCAACCCTACACAACAAAGACTTATCCAGTCCAAAATGTCAACGTGCCACTGCTGAGAAACCCTGCTTTAGATGACACTGTGTAACATGCACTCTTTTAGATTAAGCTGCTATGGGATCCTAACTACTAAGAGGCTATACTGATTGCCATGTGAGCCTATCTTTTGCTTCTTTACTTCCTTTCTCCATCTAACTTAAGTGCTTTATCTCCAGTATCCCAAAAGACTACTTCATCCTTTTATGTCTTAAGTCAAAATTTATGTGGCACTACTGTGGAAACTCGTAAGACACGACAGACCGCAGAGGCATTAATATGCTACTGACAACAGCTATATATCTTCATCTCATCTGCTGCTGACAGTGCTGAAAGAAGTAAACTCCTGAGTTAAAAAACAGCTGTTTTAGGATCAACCTAGGTGATAGAGAGGTAGTGCTGCCCTGCAGGGGAGAGCATTTTGAGAGCTTTTTGGCTGCTGGCTTCACCTTCAGTTGACGTCTATGCTGTTCTCCTTCCTTACGGGTTTTCTTCACTTCTTTACTCGTAAACCTTACCACCACACATGATCTACTAGTATATTGTACATGTCAATCTAAAGTTACAATGATATTGTGCATGACAGCTTACTTCCTTAATGCTTCTGAGACTGGTTATTTCCCCAACTCATTCTAATGGAGGACTTGAGAGATTTTTAACTGATGGCAATTAGAACATGCCTGCAACATTGAAGTGGAAGGCCAGTGATCTGCATCTTCCTACGCTTCAGTTTTTATCCACATAGCCCAACCCTGGAATGAACTTGACTCAAAGTATGCCGCAGTTAGGTACAGGAGAGATGCTGGATGAATGCAGAGCATGTTAAAACTGTTTCCCTCATGCACCTGCATTCATAGCTGGGGAGCGATGTGGAAAAAACTGTTTTAACTATATCTTCTGTAATTTGAAAAAAATGGATTGTAAAGAATGCTTGAGTAGTTGGAAATAAATGATAGTTTATTTAACTTTAAGAAGTTAAATTGGTTATCACATGCCTAATCAAGGTCAATAATAAACAAGGGTCCTCATGGCTAAAGAAAAGTCTAGGTGTATAACTCAATTTCCAAATCCTTCATACTTTAAAACAAAATGTTCTAAAGAAATAGTGATTAATTTTCTGACTATGTTCTTTTGATGAGGTTGCCACTCAAAGCAATTATTAAACCACCCGACAAGTCCTATGTTAGCTCTCTGAATGTCAAGGAGATCTGAGGAAGAGGCATTTGTATTTTTTTAAAAAAAGAATACTTTAATCATTTAAATCAAAAAGAGATTTTGGCAACTGTATCTACTTCTGAAATTTTCCTTTAAAGGGTTTACCGTTTAATTCTAACAAGGAGTCAAAATCATTCTCCCAGTGAAAAAACAACTTCTTAAAATTTGTTTGCTGAAGCTGAACAGCCTTGAAAGAAAATGAAAAGGTAGCCAATTCAGTGTCTTACTGAGAGACTCAGCAAATACCAAATATCACTATCCTAACAAATCTTAATGAAAAGCTAAATTTACCTGTGAACAGAGAGAATTGATTGGGAATACATTTACTTCATAAAGAGTACAATCAAGTGGACATACAGAACTGTTTAGTCAAGTTTAGGAAAGCTTTCTCATTAAAAATAAGAGAATTCTGTTGTACTTTATCTTCACTGTTGCATGAAGGTCCTAAAAAGATTTTGTTACCAGCAGCATGACCTGATGTGGGCAACTAGAGAAAAGGCAGGAGTAATTGAGACTTGAAGTTAAACACATCTCACCTTTCACACAAAGGCTGGTGGTGTAAGTAAAAATGGTCCCAGAAGTCTTTCCTCACTACATCATCCCCAACCCCCCAATAAGTAATTATAGTGTCTGGTATAAGGATGTCTTTGGAAAGGGAATGCACATCTTTTCTGATGTGTGTGTTCTCAGAAGCATATTAGTGTTTAAAAATGGCATGTGGAGAGCTTTGTACTGCTCCATTTTAGAAAAAGTGTGTGCACTGGCTTGTAAAAAAAAATTCTTAAATAAATAATTTACCATCTTCTCAAGGCTAAAGAGTAAATTGTTGTTCCAAAGGTTGCAGCTAAGTCATCTGAAGTCCAGGTTTGTGGATGAAGATTACTAACATTTAGCATACATTGGATTGGAGATTTCCAAGGAATGAGCTAGCAAATTGTATATCCATCTCCCATCCAGTTTATGAGCAAGTTGAGAAGGAGAAGTAAATAAGGAAAAACAACACATTCACTGCTGCCGGGCTTGAGGCCAGGATTCTGAATCAATTAGGAAAGTGGGCTTTCTAATACCACACCCCAGAATTAGGCATACCCTTCCCCCGCTCCTAGATAGCTGGACCAAAGGCTTAGACAAGGCTGCTCCTGAAAGGATGAAAGGTAACACTGAACTAAGTTGCCTAACTAGTTATTCTTTGGAAAATTACCACTCAAAACAGGTCACTTTCCTAGGAATAGACTCTCAAGGACACAGAGAGGTCAGAAATGTGCTTAGAGAAATGTCCATAAACCAATGTGGATTCATTTTACAATTCCATTTTTGAATTATTGTTTATATGCCAAACATTGGTGTGTGTGTGTGTGTGTGTGTGTGTGTGTGTGTGTGTGTAAATTTTTTTCTTATGAAGGAAAGCATTTCTATGATATGGCCAATATTCTTAGCCTAAACTTGTATGATACTACTATACATATATGGAATCTTTACCAAAATTCAAATGATAATTTTTCCATGAATTTACAAAAAAGGAAGACTGTATTTATGGACCTAAACAATAAAATAAATATTTGTCAGATCAGAGTAGAAAAATACAAACTTGCCATAAGGAGACAATTATAATCTAAATTGAATATTTTAATACAATCAAATAAAGAATATGTCTATGAGTAGAAGGATCCACTAAGAAGGAGAGGAGAGAGAGATTAAGAGAGAGCGAGAGCAATATTGAGTATTGAGTTGGGGGTGGGAGAGGGAGGAAAGGGCAGGACTTTTTATTTAAGCAGGGCTTATTTTTTAAAAACATTTTATATTATTTTTAAAATATATTTCTTTATTGATTTTAGAGAGGAAAAGAGAAGGACAGAGAGATAGAAACACCAATTATGAGAGAGAATCATTGATTGACTGCCTCCTGCACCCCCCACTACTGGGGGTCGAGCCCACAACCCAGGTCTGTGCCCTTGGCCAGAATCAAACCTGAGACCCTTGAGTCCGCAGGCTGACGCTCTATCCACTGAGCCAAGCCTGCTAGGGCTAGCTTGGCTTATTAAAGCATTGTTCATCTAAGAGGAAACCTCAGTCAGCCAACTCAGAAACTCAAGTCCCATCTATAACACATTTCCTCTGGTCCTGTTAACCATTTGATTTATCTGATTTCCATTGCTATGACACCTGGTTTATTGAGTCAGCTCTGACTACAGGGTTTCTGCTCATGTCAGTCTTCTAATGGAGATAATATTCTGTTCTTAAAACTTCAATTTTGTCCAGTACCTGTGAAAATTTCTTTACTGCATCTGATTATCACTTCTGTATATACAGTGTCAATCAGAGAACATAATAGTAATGTGATAGTTACACTTTTCTTAGAAATTAGTAAATTTTCACTCCAGGTTTATAGACCAGTTTTTTGTGAGCCTGGTGTGGGTGAAGCCTTCTCCTGAGAAGTAGATCCATAATTAGTATGCTGACCAAATAAAGTTTCTGTGCAGGAAAGTGGTTGCAAAATAGGTAACGGAATGAAGCAATGATTATTCTATGGGAAAAAGAGGTATAAAAGATCAATGTATGTAATGATTACAGGACTATATCTGCATAATTACATGGAAACAATTTCATAACATTTACTAAAACTTCTAAATCATTCACCAAATGTTTTTGTTACTATAAATTATAGGAACATAAGGAAGCATGATCTGGCCATGTAAAGTAGAGGAACATAAGGACATCGATTAAAAATGAGAAGACTTAGAAATCATTTCCAGGTGTCTCAGAATTACTGGGAAGGATAAACAGACATGGTATCACTATATTAAAGGAAGTATAATGCACAATGGTACTTGCTAATGAGATCTATTTAAAAATAGTCTAAATTGAATATAGACTGCTTCCTTTTTCCATTGAAACTTATTTATTAACAGAAATTTACACATAGCAGCAAGAAGGTATTATCATTGATGTATGGTGTGGGATTATAGAATATAAGGAAAATATGAGAAGAAGGGAAAAATAGAGATTAAAAACTACAAACAGAAACATCTAGTTGTGCTGGCACTTTGCTGTCTAAATGTAAAGTGCATACCAATAATGACTAATACTATCTGACTGATATTGATTGAACTTTTATTTATGGCAGGTGCTATAGTAATTGTTTTATATTATATATCTTATTTAGTCTTCAAAACCTTATGATTCAAGTGTGTTATTATAAGCTCCATTTTACAGAAAAGGGAATGGAGGTTTAGAAGTGATGTCAATTGATCAAAGATACACTAAATAAATGGAGCTGTTATTTGAACCAGTTTTCTAACTCAAGATCTTATCATGACAGTTTATTAAAAAAAATAGTAATAAAGTATAGAAATAAATATACCTGTGTTTCTGTTTTATGAGGCAATATATCAAATTAATTTCCATGCAAGAATCTTAACTTAGAAGACAGGTTGGATTTTGAGCAATACTTTGAAAGATGGAAACTATGTAATTTAGTAGATAAAAGAAAACAGTATTTTTTTGTCTTGTAAAATACAGGCAATCTATCAGAGTCTTTCCAAGGAAAAGCAAAATTTAGGGAATAAGTTGTACTATATAATTTTTAATCTGTGTCTGTCCTTGAAAACTATACATAGAAAGTCACCAAGACAATATCTGTATATATAAAACCCTAATATGCAAATAGACCGAATGGCGAACAACTGAACAACCGGCCACTATGATGTGCACTGACCACCAGGGGGCCTGCATGGAACACGGCGGGCATCAGCAGCATGTGGCAGAGCGCAGAACATGGCGGGTGTCAGCTGCGGGGGGTTGGTCAAGCAGCTGAGAGGGGCGCCAGACCAAGCTGTGGTGCCAGTCGCTGTCATTGGGGCGAGCCTCTGGTGGTTACTGAAAATTCTTTGCTCTGCATGCCACAGTCCCACCGGGTGTTCACACCTGCTGCTGGCACTGGCCCTGCTCACACCCACTGCTGGCCCCGATTGCTCAGCACCGTCAGCAGGTGAGAGCAAGGCCAGCGCCATTGGCGCATGGGAGTGGAGGCGGTGGGAGTGGGGCTACCTGCAGACAGGGGACCAGGGACTGCAATAGGAGGGGCCAGGTGGGGGTGTGGAGGATAGGCTGACACCTGCCCCTGTGCCCACCATAGCCTCGCGGCCCACAGTTCCTTTCAAGGTGCACAAATTTGTGCACTGGACCCCTAGTATATACATAAACAAACAAAAATGTACTGTGCTTTCTTATAATTCTATAGTGCTTCATAATTTTCAATGTATTTTAATATATATTTTTTTATAAGTAGAGTCTCCTGAAGTAGTTAGCTTGGATATATTATTTCCACTATATTATGAAAACCCTGATGCTCAGAGCGATTCAATGACTTGCCTAAAATCATACAGCCATAAGAAATAGACCTAGGTCAATTCTTTTGTAAAAGAACTGAATTGCTGAGTCATTATTTTCCACAAGTCCACAATTCAGGGCAGGAAAAATAAAAAGGTGGAACTTAGATGTGAAATCAGTCAGGAGAAATAATTATATTTGAGACTATCTGGTAGATAATAGGGATAATTGACAGGACTTGGAGAAAAGTGATTGCGTCCTTAGACTCAGATATTGGATTCATTTTATGATTACGACTCACTTTATTTCCCTATATTTACTTAAGACAAGGGGCTTTTTCTCAGGGTCACTTTTGCTCACAGCCCATTGGAGGCTATCCATGGGGTAAGTTAGGGACATGGCTGCATTCTGTCTTTCTAGGAACACCTTTAAAATACAGTGTCCTACCATTGTGTAGTCACGAAGAGCATTGGCTTACTGAAACTCTACTGCATCACTAAGTGTTTCTGGGTGACTTATATAAGCTCTCTAAACCTCACTTTCCTCATAAGTAGCACAAGAATAAGACATTACCATGAGTTTGTGGTGAGGATTACATACCATAATATATGTGAGGTGCTTAGCCCAATAAGTAGCACAAAGAAGTACTCAATAAGTGGTAACTGATATTTCTTTTACTAGAATATGAATACTGCCCATAGAAGTGAGTTAAGTTTCTGACATGGCACATAAGCATTTCACTGAGTTCCAAGTGTTGTTGGAATCCAAGCTCTCTCCATGTTCCCATCTTGGTTGAAGCACTCACCATTTCTTGTTCAGACTACAGTAATGTCTTTACCTGACCATATTGTGTCTAGCCTTATTTTCCACCTGCTTTCCACACTGCTTCCAAAGTGACTTTTCTAAAAATTAAAAAAAAAAAAAGATAATGTCATTTTCTTCCTCTTAAAATCCTTAAATAGCTCCTTAGAACCAGAAGGGTAGAAATTGAGTTTCTTAGCCCAAATACAAAAGCTTTTCTGAACTGGCCTACTTTTGCCTCTATAATTTCACCTCTCTTCATGGATCAAGCTTGTTTATGATTCTGTACCTTATTCATACTGGGTTCCCATCTTTCTGACAAATTCATCCTCCAAGATCAGGATGCCAAAGCATCTCATCTTCAGGGAAACCTTGTCTGGCTGGCTCCCTCCTCTCTTGGTTCTTACATTACCAGGGAGATGAGGAGACCTCAGTTCTTATCTTCTTGAAGGAAAGATTTCAATCAAGAAACAAAGTGTAACAAAGTAAGAATTTATTGGCCAAAACAAAAACACACTTAGGACAGTGAAACAATGAAGGGCATAGAAGAAGCAAGAGGAGTATCCTGCTCCTTTACTGAATTTATTTATTATTTCTTTTTTTTTTTTCTAGGGTTGTGGTTTATTTTGAGTCATTAGGGTTTTCTAAATAAAGTATCAGGTTATTTATCTATATATATATATATTTGGTATAGATTTTTTTCTATTTCACTGATTTCAGCAGTGATTTTTAAAAAATATTTTCTTCTTACTTGTTTAGGTTTAATTTGCTTTACTTTTTATAGATTTTTTAAACTGAAAGATAAAATCTTTGAATTGAGGCCAGTCTTTTTTGCTAATGTAACTTTGAATATAATTTTGTGGTTAACATATCTTTTTAACTACTACTTTGGCTGCATCGCCTACATTTTATGGATGTGCCAATAAATTATGTGGCATAATTATGCATAATTATGTATCATAATTTATTGAACCAATCACTTATCATTCAGCCTTTATGTTCTATTCAATTTTTTACTATTATAAATAGTCCTGTGGTGATCATTCTGGTAGATAAATCTTTTTTCCTATTTATTTTAATTTCTCCAGGAAAAAAATCTTAGAAATGAAATTACTGGTTCAAGGGACATGTGCTTTTTAAAATTGCTGAATCTTTATGGCAAAATGTCATATGAGTGGTTTATAAACCGAACACTAACCTGCCATTTCTCATTTACTTCAGGCTATTCTCAGCATTAAAAAAAAATCTTTTACAAATGCTATCTTCTTATTTGTACCTTTAACTAAATCACTTGACCTTTGTATTAGGAACTTCTTTCTCTTCCTCCTTCCCCAGCCTTACACACAATGGCCTTGAATTCTTCCTATAATATCTTCATGCCAGAGCTCAGAAAGATTCTACAGGACATTTTGACTTGGCATTGTTGGTTTTCTCCAGCTAATAAATTTTAGTACCAAAGTACTGCAACTTGTTATTTGCTCTCTCTCTCCTGTGTTTTGACTGGGTTTCTTCTTTCCCCTCAATTCTGCATACTTTTATTTTTCTAATATGAATAATGCTTTTTTTTAATGGTAAGCCCTATTTTCTTTATAGTGAAACCAATATATTTCTGTCATTAATCATCTACCAACCTATTCAGCACTTCAGAGAAGTGATTCAGAAATTTAAATGCAATTCAGAGTGCAAAATGAAATAAATATCATATCAAAGGTAAGCAGATGATGTAGTTGTTACATATTATTCTTGTCTTTGGGCTCAAAATATTATCATTGGTTCCATGATATTAGATATATCTGAAGTATTAGACACATATGACAGCACAAATATACATAAGAAGTATAAGCAGAGAATACTACTTGAATATAAAAAGAAGGACATTTTACCCTTGGGAAATAGCTTGGATGGACTTGGATGGTATTATGCTAAATGAAATAAGCCAGTCAAAGAAAGGCAAGTAACATGTGATTTCATTCATAATGTGGACTCTAATGAGCAAAATAAAGTAAACAAAATAGAAACAGATTCATAGATAGAAAACAGACTGACAGTTGTCAGTGGAGCAGGAGTGAAAAAGGTGAAGGGATTAAGGAAAAACAAAAACAAAACAATTCAGACACAAAAGACAGTATGGTTACCAGAAGGAAGAGGTTGGGAGGAGTAGAAGGTAAAGGGGGATAAATGGTGATGGAAGGAGACTTGGCTTGGGGTGGTGAACACAATACAGGGTTCAGATGATGTATTATAGAATTATGCCCCTTAAACCTATGTAATTTTATTAACCAATGTCTCCCAAATAAATTCAATTTAAAATAAATAAATTAATTAAAATATATATATTTTGGCAAGCGGGGAAAAAGTATAAATAGAGATAATCATTCTCAAAATTGGCAGTAACATTAATTGAAACAAAAATATAAATTTTGGCTTCAGAATGTGGACAGAATTTTGTTCAAACTCTTTTCACATAGGCCAAGATATATTGCAGGAATTAAGCCTTGCTTTTGGGTTCATTGCTGCTTATATTGAATATCCCTTTTTGCTCTCTCCTTTTATCCATGATATTTATTAACTATCAATATTTAATGATATTGAGGGTAGCTTTCTTTATGTGTATGCAGTAGCTTATTCTTCCCTGGTGCTGATGTGCATCCTTTCATTAAAATTGCCTTCTGGATTATTCCATCTTGTGTTCCTTTTTTCTTTTCCATCCTCCAACATCCCTTCTTCAAAGATATGAAGGCTTCCTTCATATCAAGACCTTGATTCCAAGATCTTGTAACCAAGGATTACAGGTTCAAATGGAGAATAGTAGGTCATGCACAGAGAGTTTATTCCTTAGCAGTTCTTGGATTAAAAATAGATATTATAATGTTGCACTGTTTTTAGAATAAACAGATAGCTTAGATCAAACCACTAGCAAAGAGAAAAAGAATTATTTCAGGCATGGCTACACAATCATTAATTTTTTAGTCTTTATTCATGAACTATTTCTATATAGATTTGTTTTTAGCCTTACTAGAACTCTTTAAAAAAAAAGTAAAAATTGAATGCTGGAAGATACAATCTTCCCAAGTATTAAAATAGAATTATACCCAACTTTAATAACTCTTAGAGAAACTATATTATGACAATTTACATAAGGCTAGGTAACCTTTATTGCCTTATTTTCTTATGAATCCATTCATAAATGTCTGTTTAATCACAAACCCAAATCCTTCAGGTTTTATTGCATTCTGCTCTGTTAGCTGGCTCCCTCCACAGTGTCAATATGTTCTAGTAATCTTCTTATAATCATTAAAAGTCCTAAGTCTGCTGATATGTGCCAGCTTCCAACTCTATGTGAGGCCAGTGCCTTACTGTGGCAGAATAGGATGTATGCTTGGTGTTCTCTACTCAGTCTACATAATATATGGGCATGCGGTGCTGTACCCTGGTCCAGATTCTTTTCATGTTTCAATACAAAAAGATAATTCTCTGTCCTTCCTTTTTCAGCCCACCCACACTAGTTGCCAGTCTTACTATTTCAGGAAAAAGGATAAAAATAATGCTTCTTTTAAACATGTATTTATTTTAACTTTATTTTCATTGTTGACACTATTACAGGTATCTCTATTTCCCCCCTTTGTACCCACCTCCACTCTGTCCCCACCACCTCCTTCCCTCAGGCCATCACCTCATTGTTGTCTGTGTCTACGGGTCATGCATATATGTTCTTTGGCTAGGCCCTTCACTTTCCTTCATCCCACCCTCCACCCGCCTCCCTCTGACAGCTGTCAGTCTGTTCCATGTATCCATACCTAAAACTCCAACTCTTATTTGGACTGAACTCCATTTGCTTCTCAACTTTTCCTCAACTTTTGCTTTATTTTTAATTTTAACAAATGACTGAATAAATAAATTAAGAGGAATGTGGTTAACAGTTTACCTGCTTCAGTGATTCTCAATCTTGTTTAAAAAGCAGATCATTTGCAGAATATGACACACCTCATAGAATCTTATAAATCCTGACATATCAAACTTAAATTAGCCACATATATAACTTTGTTTGAAATTTAAAAATAGATTAGATTTTAATACAGGCAATATAGATTTTAATATAGTAAAGGAAGTCATGTGTTAAAAATTATGGCATAAAAATATAAAGGAGAAAATTTTATTCATTAGATTTTTTCTCTCCTGTAAAGAATGTACAATTCCTGATATAATGGACTGACTCAGTTTTTTATATTTCATAGCTGAGGGTCTGAAGCCTTACTGCTACCCTCTTGCCTTTCTTCCTCACTTTGGAAAACTGAGAAGAAAGCCTAGTGCTGCCTCCTTTAGAGCCTGGTGGGAAGTTCAGTAATAACTGTGGGAACCCTCACCTAGCCCCACCCACTATCCACAATAAAAGCCAAGCCAGTCTCCTTTCCCTCCTCTCTCAAGATGATTTTTGGACTTGTTTTGGAAACCTGCCCTGCTCTTACCAGAAAGCTTCAAACAACTGAATTTTTATAGCAATGCATTTCCTCTTCTCTATTAACACCACATTTCACATAGCATTAGTGGAAACCTTTAAGCAACTAATTAGTTGTGGTAAGGGTTTTTTTTTTTTTAATATATATATTTTAAAAAAAGAATTGAGAAAGATAGGAGATTCCAAGATGGCAGCCGATTAAGTGGAAGCTACACTGACACTCTCCCAGGACCAAACTGGAATTACAACTAAAATACATAAAAACTTCCTGAAAAATAAATTGAAGACTAGTTGGAGAGAACCCTGATAACCAAGGACATAAAGTGGAGACCACATAGAGACAGATAGGAAGGGTGGAGGTATGAAAGAAATGGCCAGGCTCCCACAGACAGCAGCTGGAGTTCTGGAGGGATATTCCAGCTACGGAGGGGGGGGGGGGGTCCCCCCCTTACAAGTCTGGGATCTAAAACCCAAGCTGGGCTCCCCAGCCCAGAGTACCAGAACTGAGAAAGGTGCCAGCATAATATCTGACTGTGAAAAGCAACAGTGTCTGTCTGCCAGGGAGAGTGGCTGGAAATGCAGGCATTCTTTTAAAGGGCCAATGGACAAACGTTTGTGTGCAGCCACTCACCTGAGCTCCTGCAGAGAAAGGGCAGAGTGGACTGGAGCTGTGTGAGGAGAATCCAGGTTTGCAGGCTCTGGGGATATAGTTCAGAGGGTAAGCTGCCCCAGTTTCCTGTGCTGAGTCATTCCCCCACACTGCAGAGGATGTCTTTCTCAAGCAGATCTTAACCACCCAGATAGCTTTTGCCCTTGATGGTGGGGGAGCAATTGCCCCACCCTACTGAAAGACCTCTTGCCCCACCCTGTGGAGTTTACACCTTGCAGCCTGAGGCTCATTAAGATACAGAATAATAATCAGCCTGCAGGCAGAGTTGGATCTCTGAGTCCTTTGAGTCTTTGCCTGATCTGTTTCTGGACCTGGGGCTAGGAAAAGCAGACCTTAGTGTGCATCCTTTCCAAATGCACCCAGCCCCAGCAGAGGGAGCCACAAGCTGTGAGTTGCTGATAGTGCCAAACAGAGTACTCAGGGCCAATCACAAACTTTATCTGTCCTTGTTCTGTACCAGGGACCCTTTAAAAAGATTGGGAGTCATAGCAGATCTACTTATTACATAGAAACAAGTTCAAACAGAGAAAGGTAGAAAAGAAACAACATCTAAAATAATTACAAAGTGCTTATTTCAAATTTATTTGAATTTGTCGTTGACTTTTTAATTAAAACACAGTGGTTAAGTAAATGGTTATTTAATACTTTTGACAGAAGAAAGTACATTCAAAATGGCAATTTTTAAATTTTGTAATAGATGTAATAACTAAGATTTATGGTATATTTATGCTAGATAATATGCTAACTAGGTCATTTAATATTCATAATAACTCTATGAAATATAGATTATAATTATCTTTATTTCACAAGTGAATATGTAGCTTAAGGAGATCAGGTAACTTGCCCAAGATTTTTTTGCTTCTATGTATGTAGTGAAGCTTATATGTAAAACCTGAGTAATCTAATTCTAGAGCCTGTACTTCTAAAGACTAAGCCTTATAACAGATGTACAACTAGTACTGTTGGTAATGTGAGAGTTGCTTTTCTAAGAAATCTCTTGTTTCTTTATTCAATGAAAAAATAAATCATGGTGGTGATGAGGTTCTAGATTCAAACTCACAATAACATTATTTTACCTTGAACAAATTTTAACAATACAGATATTTGTTTTTATTTTTAATAGTGTAAACAGAAAGTTATAAAACCTAAATATCACTAGAAAAATCCAATATTTACAATTAGCTTTATTTGCAGAGTAATAGCTCATCTTTTCCTATTGATAAAACTATAATGATTTAAAATACACTATTTCCTGTTGTTATAATAAAACAAAAATTTAAAAAGTTCATTTCACTTACACTATATTTCTAACTACTTGAGAGATATTAATTCCTGATCTCAACTTTCATTAATGATCTCAAGTTTTATATTGAAGTATAAAGAAAAGTGGCTTGCATTATCCAAACAATACTGTCTAAGAAATTTATCACATTATCACAATTTATTGTATGAAAACTGATTCTATACAAGAAGTGCCTGTATTAAGCAAAGAATTTTATTTTTAGAGAGGAATTTCCATTAATGCACTTATTTTCAACTATTGCAAGAATATATTTACTACTAATAATAAAGATATTTTTGCAGCCAGATTCCATACAACAAGAATATAATTTTAAATGAAAGAAATGATTATATATGTATGTGTGTGTTGAGTGTAGTAATTATAAAGTATGTACATTTCTTACCACTCAATTTAGTGGAATTTTGTTCTTTATACAAAAGGTTAGAAGATTTTTGTAATACACAATGTTAGATTTATTTTTTTCCTTCAACAGTATTACAATCAAGGGTCAGTGAAACTGCAGTATAATACAAAAGATAGGAGAAGCAATCATGATCTCAGAAATGAATTAGGTAAGGGTTGAGAAATCGGCCTATAAAATTATAGATAGGTCACCTAGAGCCAATCTACTTACCATTTCCATATTCGAAAAATTAAAGAATGCTAAATGAAATAAAGACTACATCATTGAAACAAATGAAAGGAAAATAGATATTTTTACACAGAAGATTCTGTAATTAACCTATGGGACTCTATGTGATTATAAATTATGGCAGTGAATTACTGAGAATGTCTTAAAATAAGACACATAGAAAATAGTGTCTGAGTAGTTCCTGAATTATAACAAGATGATATATAATAAGCTGGCCTTCTGAGGTCAGGAATGAGATTTCTTTCTTTTTTAAAAAAATATATTTTATTGATTTTAGAGAGGAAGGGAGAGGGAGAGAGAGATAGAAACATCAATGATGAGAATCATTGATTGGCTGCCTCCTGCACGCCTCCTACTGGGGATCGAGCCAACAACCCAGGCATGTGCCCTTGTCTGGAATCGAACCTGGGACCCTCAGTACACAGGCTGATGCTCTATCCATTGAGCCAAAGCAGCTAGGGCAGGAATGAGATTTCTTGTCTTTTTTTTTAATGTTACAATATTATATAATTAGGGTCCCAACTTTTTCAAGGCTGGGCCTTTTATAGAGATGAAACACTGTACAGAGTCATTTGTCAATTTTTAGTGTGTACATAAAAGAAAACATTAGTGTTAAGATTATTACCAATAGAGAAGAGTTTCCAATCCTACAGGATAATGCAGAAAATACATTCTTAGTTTTAGAAGTATTTTTTTCTTTTTAATGATGAGCAAAGGTAAGAATCTTAAAACTATTTAAAAAAAATCAGTCATGCTTAAGAGAAGAAGAGCTTCAGAGGTGAAAATATCCGTTCTTTAATGTGTTTCTAGATTTGGTGGCTATGGTATTGCTGATGCCATAGAAACCGTACTATAATCCAAATCCTACATTTTTTAAAAAAAGGATTATTTTTTTCACATCCAAGAAAAGATTTTTGTTTTTTGTTATAAACAATGTGAAATTATTTTAAAAATGAGAAATTATATCTCTGGGACCTGTGTTTATCTGCTGATTTCAGTGTTTCAATTTAATTACTCAATGTGTGTGTGTGTGTGTTGTGTGTGTGTGTGTGTGTGTGTGTGTGTAAAGAGAGAGAGAATCTCCTACTGTATCAAATTTTGTACCATGTCCTAGGGTACATCAGTGAACAAAATGGACTTTATCCTTATCTTCAGGACACACACAGAGAAGGGAACTAAAACTTAGCTCCAAAATGTTATGATAGAGATATTAGGTATATAACAGGTCCTCAAGGGCTTCTTGGAGGTCACTAAATGGAGAACTCTAACCAGATTACAGTGATGTGGAAACTTATCAAATAAAGTTTTAGAGGCAGGAGAGAACATAGTATGATTTATAAATGGAAAGAGTTTAATGTTTAAAGTGTATGCTGAGTTAGAGCGACAGAGATGAAGTTGGAGAGGGATGTGGTTGCAGGACTATACAGAGCCTTGTAAGACTTTATCCTAATGGCAGATTTTGAGCAGGAGAAATTTACCAATTTACTATCATAATGAGAAAATTTAATACAATGTTCTTAGAAATTACTATATTAAACAGAGTAAACTAGCCAAGATACAGAAAATCTGAAGCACAGTAGTTGGCCAAGAACATGTGGCGTGTAATTTACATTAATAAATTTGACTACTTGGAAAAATGGATAAAACCTTAGAAATATATTACCAAAACAACTGGATTAATTAGAAACAAAATTTCTGAATAGATTTGTATCCATCTAAGCCATTGAATGAATAATTTAAAAAAACTTCCTACAGAAAAATACCATGTTCACATGGCTGGTGGGCTTCTCAGAACATTGAAAACATAAATCCAATCTGATAAAAAATTTTATATGTGTTAACAACATTGGTGTTAACAAAATGGATTCCATTGAGCTACCCTACAACCAGAAGAGAGAAGAGGAAATTGTTAAGGAAGTCAGCACCTATTTTAAGAAAATTGACGACAACCCTGACACAATAGCATTTGTGCCAATTTCTGGTTGGAATAGTGACAATAAGCTGGATCCAAGTGCTAGCATGCGCAGATTAAAGGGATTGAAAGTCACCCATAAAGATGGCAATGCCAGTGGAACCACACTGCCTGAAGCTCTGGATTGCATCCTGCCACCACCTTGTTCAACTGACAAGCCCGTGTGTCTTCCCCTCCAGGATGTCTGCAAAATTGGTAATATTAGTTCTGTCCCCGTGGGTCGAGTGGAGACTGGTGTTCTCAAACCTGGCATGGTGGTCACCTTTGCTCCAGTCAATGTTACAACTGAAGTAAAGTCTGTTGAAATGCACCATGAAGCTTTGAGTAAGCTCTTTCTGGAGACAATGTGGGCTTCATATCAAGAATGTATCTGTCAAAGATGTTCATCAACACAACATGGCTGGTGACAGCAAAAATGATCTACCAATGGAAGCAGATGGCTTCACAGCTCAGGTGATTATCCTGAACCACCCAGGCCAAATCAGTGCTGGAAATGCACCTGTGCTGAATTGTCACACAGCTCATATTGCTTACAAGTTTGTTAAGCTTAAGGAGACGACTGATCATTGTTCTGGGAAAAATCAGGAAGATGGCCCTAAGTTTTTGAAATTTGTTGATTCTGCCATTGTTGATATGGTTCCTAACAAGCCCATGTGTGTTGAGAGCCTTCATGACTAGCCTCCTCTTCACCCTTTGGCTGGTCACGATATGAGATAGACAGTTGCTATGAATGTCATCAAAACAATAGACTAGAAGGTACCTGGAGCTGGCAGTCAGCAAGTCTGCCCAGAAAGCTCAAAAAGCTGAATGACTATTATCCCCAACTAGAGGCCCAGTGCATGAATTCATGCACAGGTTGGGTCCCTAGGCCTGGATGGTGATCAGGGCCTATCGGGGCCAGGCTGATTGGGCCCTGCTGGCTGAGGGGAGGGCTGGGGGGAGGGACCATGGGAGGTTGGCTGTGGAAGCTCACTGACCACCAGGGGGAAGCTCCTGCATTGAGCGTCTGCCCCCTGGTGGTTAGTGCACGTCATTGCGACTGGTCAACTGGTTGTTCCAGTCATTCTGGTCGTTCAGTTGTAATGGTCACTTAGGCTTTTATATATATAGGTACCTGCCACCCCAGTCTTAATCATTGGTGGATGAACAGTCTCAGAATTCTTTGTCTCAATTGGCCCCTTAAGTATAATGGTGAAAGACTGGTTAATGATTATAATGCATTAACCAGAAGGAAAAAAGGATTTGTTTTTAGACTATTTGTGTGTCTGTGTGTGTGTGTGTGTGTGTTTGTGTGTGACAGTTTTAAAGTTATTAATTTTTAAAATACATGTTTTTTAATGGTAATGATTTTACCAAAAATCTGTCACAGAATTTTGAGACCCATTAAAACAAAGTTCAATGAGAGAGAAAAATAGCTAAAAGATGGAATTACCCAGATGTTCCTTGACCGATGAATGGGTAAACAAAATGTGGTACATACAGTGGATTATTCAATATTCAAAAGGAATTTCTGAGACATGCTTCAACCTATATGAACCTTGAGGACATTATGCTAAGTGAAATAAGCCAGATACACAAGGACAAATACTATATGACTCCATTTATATGAGGTACCTAGAATAGGCAAATTCATAGAAACTTAAATAAAATGGTGGTTGCCAAGGGCTGGGAGGATGAGGAGTTGTTTAATGGGTGTGGAGTTTCAATTTTGCTAGATGAAAAGCGTTTGGACAACAATGTGAATGTACTTAACACTTCTGAGCTGTAAACTCAAAAATGGTTAAGATGGCAAATGTTACGTGTATTTTATGATTAAAAAACAAAAGTTGTACAGATGGATGGTGGTGATGGTTGCAAAACAATGTGCCTGTAATTAGCACTAAACTGTACAATTAAACATAGTTAAAATGGTAAAAAAAAATATCCTATCTAATAAAAGAGTAATATGCAAATTGACCATCACTCCAACACACAAGATGGCTGCCCCCATGTGGACACAAGATGGCCGACATAGATGGCCAGCAGTAAAGGGCAGTTGGGAGGGACCAGGCCTGCAAGGGAGGGCAGTTATGGGCAATCAGGCCAGCAGGGGAGGGCGGTTTGGGGTAATCAAGCCTGCAGGGGAGGGCAGTTAGGGGGGACCAGGTTGGCTGAGGAGGGAAGTTGAGGGTGACCAGGACTGCAGGAAAGGGCAGTTGTGGGGGAACCAGGCCTGCAGGAGAGGGCAGTTAGGGGTGACCAGGCCTGCAGGGGAGGGCAGTTAGTGGTGACCAGGCCTGCAGGGGAGGGCAGTTAGGAGCAAACAGGCTGGCAGGGGAGCAGTTAGGCATCAATCAGGCTAGCAGGGGAGTGGTTAGGGGGTGATCAGGCTGGCAGGCAGAAGTGGTTAGGGGCAATCAGGAAGGCAGACAGGCGAGCAGTTGGGAACCAGAAGTCCTAGATTATGAGAGGGATCCCAGATTGAAGAGGGTGCAGGCTGGGCTCAGGGACACTCCCCCCCGTGCACGAATTTCATGCACCGGGCCTCTAGTAGTAGATAAAGAGGAATTTGTTTCCAAGACAACTTTTTATCTGAATAGTTCAAATGTTGCCACAACTAAACTAAAATTACATGAAAGGAAAAGTTGTAAACTAATTTATTCAAAAATACTAATCAAAATATCAGTTAACCACATTTATACTAAACATAAACTAAAAACAAAGTTTGGCCAAGGTGGATCAATACTAGAATTGAAAAGATGTTTTAATATTAGAATATTGGAAAAATGTATTGATACATTGATTACAAAAACAGATTTACAAGAACTACACACAAGATTTTTTCCATGAATAAAGATAAGTAATTGAAAATGATCTAGATAACTAATGATAAATACTTAAAGCAAACTAATGATAGAAAAAGAATTCCTCATCGCATTTCAGAAAACAGTATAGCATAATATAAGCATATACTATGTTCTATAGGTAGTACACATATACTATATATACAATATACTATATTACTATATGACATATAGTATAAACATGGGCCTGGAACTGAGATGCTTTGACTCCAGTATTATTCACTGTGTTACCTCAAGCCAATCACTGAACTCTCTTTGCCTCCACTGCCACATGGATATAAAGGAAATAATGGTAAATTATTTCATTGGGTCATTCAGACGATATTAAAGTCAAGCATAAAGCAAGTAAGTCTGCTGTCCTTTCCAATTTAGCATTTTATTGGCTATTTTAGTCCATATAAAAATACTAATATATTAGCTATGAGGACTGGATAAAAATACAATTCTTGTTATTTGTGACTATACGATGCCTACATGAAAAATCCAAGGGAATATACAAAATATCTAAGAAAAATATTGAGTAAGTTTGCTGAACACAAAATTACCACTCCAAAGCAGTGGTGTTCCTAGACAAAAGCAGCAGTTAGAAAATATAGTTAAAAATAGCTCAGTTAATACCTACTAAACCTATCAATTATAGAGAAAAAATCTAACAAAAATATGCAAAACTGTATGGAGAAAATTTTAAAACATATTCAATGGTATAGAATTAGACTTTTTAAAATTGTGAAATATGCCATGTTTATATATGATTTACCATGAAGTTAGACTTAAATGAACATTTGAATTTCTAGACAATATTGAAGAATATGAGTAAAACAGGACTGGTGCTCTATAGATATAAATAAGTCAACAAAAAGAATAAAAAGCCTAAAGGATGATTGATACATACGTGGGAACTTATTGTGTGACACAGGTGGCAATACTAAGTGCAGAAAAAAAATCTAGACAATACTTAAGCCACTGGGAGGAAAACAATAAATTTGTATTTCTTTTTTTTTTTTTAAGGACTCTTGCAAATCAATACAAAAATGATAACCAATGGAAAAGTCAACAATGAATATGAAAGAATAATTCACAGGAAAGAAAGCATAAAGGTCAATGCACACTGAAATGTCTAGCCATACCAATTGTCAGCATAATGCAACAAAATAAATATTACATATCATTTCATACCCATGATATTGGAAAAAGGTTAAAAATATATAATACCACATTTTACAATGATATGAGGAAACAGGAACTTGTGAGAGCTTTATTAAAGAAATGTGATTATAGTGAGTTTAATATCCTTATAACTTGAAATTTAAAAAGTTCACCTCTAGCTCTCTCAATAGAGAAATTCTTCCAAATATGTAATATTGCAATAATAGTTTTCTAACAGCAAAAATGTAAAACAACTTTTCTGTTCCTCAAAAGGGAGTTGACTATTCAAAACCTGGTTCAATTATACATTAGAATATTATGTATAGCATGTAAAAGAATAAAATAGATTTAAGTTAATATGGTGGAAATGAATCATATGCAGAATTAAACTAGAAACATAAAATATAATATTTATATATAAATGTACACTTGGTAAAATTATCAAGATAAATTAACCTTTTGCACTCGAATGTCGAGTGTGACTCAACACGGTTAACATTAGAATAAAGGAATCGAGAAAAAAGCAAGCGAATGCAAAGGGTTAAAATCTGACATACTACATATAAGTCATTATATGTGAGGAGAACTTGAGAGGCAAAAGATGAAAAAGAGGATCTTAAACTGTAAAGTTTTATTTATTTCTTAACATAGAGACCAGAAGGAAATATTACAAAATATTAAAATCTATAAATAGGTTATAAGAACCTGTTTGATGGTTTGGAATCTTTCATGCTATTTAAAGATTATAAATTCATATAGAGCCTAGGCCAGAAAGAAGAGGTATACTTTTAGCAGTTTCTAAAGTATGGAAAAGAAGTCATACTATTCAATTTTTTTTCCACTGTAAAACTCCTCTGTATGCATAGTGCTGAGATTCTTGTCCCAGCATTAACAAGGGGTGCTGCAATCTGGAGAAAGGGGCTGATGCGTAGATTCAAGAAGGAGTCCAAAGACGAAAGATAATTTTGAAAGGCATTGGGGGTCAGAGGATCTTCAGCTAAAGGAGCTAAAAGACTATCCCTTGTCTAAGGACCCCGTGCTATATATTAACACAATTTGTCCTAAGGTAAGGTGGAGATAATACACTTCAAAGGGTAAGGTTTACAGAAGCATTGTCAGTTTGGGAAATAGCCTATAGCTGTTCAGGTGTTTGGCCAACAGGAGGCAATAACATGTAGATTTAAGATGCCCTGAGCTGTCTGGCAGCAAGCAATAATCCTATCCAGGTTTGGGGGAGATGCCCTCAGCCATCCCAGATGATTCAGCCCTGCTGACATACTGGAACTGGCTTCTGGCAGCATGGTTATTCTAATGAATCAGAGTAAGTTACTAAGTAATTTACAATCACCAGTGATACATTTTCTACAATGCTCAGCACAAGTGTTTGCACAAATTAATATTCTATAAATATTTTGTATAATAATTGTGGTGATTTATAACTTGAAATTATTTCATATTTCTTTGGTAATGTAGAGTTTGACTGTAGATAACCCCTTTCCAAATAAAATGATATAAAGTCTGAGTCAGACACCTTTCAAATTTCTAATGAATGTAAGTTGAATGAACTGGCTATAAGAACGTGGAAATTTGCCGAAACCGGTTTGGCTCAGTGGATGAGCGTCGGCCTGCGGACTCAAGGGTCCCGGGTCGATTCCGGTCAAGGCATGTACCTTGGTTGCGGGCACATCCCCAGCAAGAGGCAGCTGATCGATGTTTCTCTCTCATTGATTTTTTCTCTTTCTATCCCTCTCTCTTCCTCTCTGTAAAAAATAATAAAATATATTAAAAAAAAATAAGAATGTGGAAACTCAAGGGCTATGCTGGTAGCTCACAATACAGACTATTTAATGCTGCAAAGGACTCTGAATTCTTGTGATGACAGTTATTTCAGAAATCTTTGGATGTGTTTCCTAGGCCCAACTTTGATACATACACATGGCTAAAAGTCAAAGGCAAGTTATTACGCTACCATATCTTATACAAACTCTCCATAGTTTGACTATTTTCCTCCAAAATAATCCATTTCAATCTTATACTGCAAGACAGAAGTAAGAAAACCACAGCACACGTATTCCTTCCACCTGCCTCTCCAGTACATTTTCTGGAATGACAGTCAACCCAAAGGTCTATTTTAAAAGTTAACATTTCTCCTCTTTTGAATGCTCATGAACTGTGTATAGGAAATTTTTTTCCATAGTAGAATTTGCAATGATGAAAAGAATTAAAGTTTCAAAATAACTAGATTTCAACCAGGCAACAAATACTGACAATTCATACACTTTGGGAAGAGCATTCTACTTGTTAATTTACCCAAATAGCATATCTGTGGATGAAAGATTTATTAAAGAATGCTTGAGATATAAGTTTTCTTTAAAATATGAATTTCTCTATATCAGGAGAGCATTTTGTAAAGTAGCACAAAGGACAAGAATTTGATGACTGCAAATATAAAGATTATGCTCTTGATGAAAATCAATCATGAGAGAACACAATATTTATATAAAAACTTGATAACAAATATGCAACTAAAGCAACTGCCCTGTGATTATGAAGTGAACAGATTATCAGACACAACATAATGAATGCCTTGTTTCCAATCAGCTTTTATAAACAAACAATGATGGATCCATCACCCAAAGTTAGTGAAAAATCACAGCGCAATGATGATTTAATTAAAATAGGCAAGGTAGAACAAATGAATGCCATACATATGCTAGCAAAGTGTTTTGAAATAAGAATCTTGAATCAGAATTCATATATAAATCCAATATTATTTCTCAAGATAATAAATTAAAACGATGATGTTCTTACAATTATTATGACAAATTTCACATTTAATTTAGAACGAAAACAATGTCTGTATTGTAAAAATAATTTTGACTTGGATGAACAGTGGCACAAATATGCAGCAGAATATATTTTCAGAGGCTTTGCCATATTTTATATGAATTATTCATATAAAAATATTCATTGAATTGGTTTTCTAATATGGCCAAACTTAGTTGATACATTTGTAGAAAAATAACACAATTATTAGATCATGAGAACTTTTCATACACACATAATAGAACTGATTATTGGTGCATAACTTAGAATTTTACTGTTTCAACTATTTCTATATCATGTTAGAGATACTTGCTTTTATCTTTTATTGGAATTTCATTTTGGGTCTAGTATTTTAGAACGTGATGCAAATTTTTAAAAAGTCCTCACCCAAGGATATGTTTTCATTGATTTTCAGAGAGAGGAAGAGAAAGAGAGAGGGAAATGGAGAGGGAGAGAGATCGAAATAAAGAGAGAGAAAAAGAAAGAAACATTGATCAGTAGCCTCCCATACTCCTCTGACTGAGTATCAAACCTGCAGCCCAGGTATGTGCCCTGATCTAGTTCAAACCTACAACCTTTGGCGCACAGGCCAATGTTTCAACCAACTGAGGCACATGGCTAGGGCTGTGATATAAATTTCAATCTTCAATTGCAATTTAAAAATTTTATAAAGCATGAGGCCATTTTAAAGATCTGTATTTTGGTAGAAAAATATATTTTTTAATCAGACTTATTGTTTAAGTTGTTACAAAGTCCCAACATCTTATCATAAAATATTTTTTAAATGTATATGTAATGCTTTCAATAACAACGTAACATAGACTAAAATAAAATGTTCGTTTATCTTAATAAAGATGTGTTCTCACTATATTCTATTATTTTTGTTGTTTTTAATTTAATTGTTATTGCTGATATAAAATAATGGCAAACTATGAATAATCATAAATATGGGGATTCTAAATAAAATTCTAAGAGAGTTAAAATTTGACACAGAGAGTTAAAATTTGATAGGTATATGGGGTAATTTTGAACAAGGTATATATCAGACATTTTTAGAAGGTTGTTATCCTTAAGCAATCTAAAAATTCATATATGTATGCTTTTGTCTTTAGTGGTCATTTTGTGTCGTCTTTGTTAAGATTTGAGATACAATTTCTAAAAACATATAAATGGAGGAAACTGGAAAGCACCTTTGCTTAAAGTGATCACTAGCATTTACCACACTTCGTTTCAGGGAACTGCCTGTTCTTTACTGAGAGACACCTCCCTTGGAAGTCAAAGCTTGCTCTTTGCAGATATTCAGGGCGTGAGAAGAACGAAATCTGGTCTGATAACTGGAAGATAAATGACCAGCTAAAAGGAATAGCTTTTATTAAGTTGGTATACATAAAAGAAGATAGAGCTTCTAGTCTCTGATAAAATTACATTTCAAATGGATAGAGAAATATACAGATAAGACTCAAAGAAGTAGAGTTTGAGTAGTGTGTCTCAGAAAGTCAGTTTCCACTTCCAATTCAGACAGTGATGTGTTTTCATTTCACTTCCTCTCCTCTGAGCCACATATTGCTCTTTTGTGGATCTGTAGATATTGGTACATGAACTGCCATATTATAGCTCTTTCTCCTCTCCAATGCAACATTCATCATTATGCTTTGTCTTAATTCTCTATTCTTGCCCATGACAAGAATTGAACCCTTGAGATACCACCTCCCCTCTGAGATTTGTCAGTTTGTTAGATATTTTCATGTCTCTGGATCTGTTTTGTTCATCATTTTATTTTATTTTATTCATTAGATTCCACATATGAGTGAGATCATGTGATACTTTTTCTCTGACTGGCTTATTGCACTTAGCATAATACTTTCCAGGTCCCTCGATGCTGTCTCAAATGGTAAGAGATCCTTCTGTTTACAGCTGCATAGTAGTCCATGATGTTAATGTACCACAGCTTTTTTACCCACTCATCTACTGATGGGCACTTGGTTTGTTTCCAGATGTTAGCTATTGTAAATTGTGCTGCTATGAACATAGGCATACACCAATTTTTTTCTGATTGGAGTTTTGGGTTTCTTAAGATATATTCCAGTAAGTGGGATCACTGAGTCAAATGGGAGTTCATTTTTTATGTTATTGAGGACACTCTATACTATCCATACTATTTTTCATAGTAGTGCACCAGTCTGCATTCCTACCAGCAGTGTACTAGGGTTTTCTTTTCTCCATATCCTCATCAGCAATTGTTTGTTGATTTGTTGATGGTATCCATTCTGACAGGTATGAGGTGATGCCTCATTATGGTTTTAATTTGCATCTCTCTGATTATTAGTGACTTTGAGTATTTTCATATATCTCTTAGGCACCTGTATGTCCCATTTCGAGAAGTATCTATTTAAGTCCTTTGCCCATATGTTTTTTAATCTTCACCTTAGGATATTTTTTCCATTGATTTCTAGAGAGAGTAGAAGGAAGGGAGGAGGGGAAGAGAGAAGGACAAGAGAGAGAGAGGAGAGAGAGAGAGAGATTGGTTGCCTCTGGCATGCACCCCTTACCTGGGCTGGGGAACCTGCAACCAAGGTACATTCCCTTGAACAGGAATCACACCCACCACCAATGCTCTATCAACTGAATCAAGCTGGCCAGGGTCTTTGCCCATTTTTTTATTGGATTGTTTTCCTTTTGTTAAGTTGTATGAGTTTTTTATATATTTAGAAATTAACTCCTTATTAGATGTATCATTGGCAAATATGTTCATTTTGTTGATGGTTTCTTTGGCTGGGAAGTTTTTATTTTGATGTAGTCCCATTTGCTTATTTTCTCCTTAGTTTCCCTTACCTTAGGAGAATATATTGGCAAACAGATTGTCTGAGATTGTGCTGCCTATTGTTTCTTCTAGGATTTTTATGGTTTCATGATTTACATTTAAGTCTTTTACCCATTTTGAGTTTATTCTTGTGCATGGTATAAGTTCGTGATCTAGTTTCATTTTTTTTGCAGGTACCTGTCCAATTTTCCTAGCACCATTTATTGAAGAGACTATCTTTACTCCATTGTATGCTCTTGCTTCATTTGTCAAATATTAATTGAGTGTAATGGCTTGGATCAATTTCTGGTTTTCTGTTCTGTTCCATCAATCTACATGCCTGTTCTTATACCAGTACCAGGTTGTTTAGATTATAGTGGCTGTGTGATATAACTTGATATCTGGTATAATTATCCCTCCAACTTTGTTCTTCTTTCTCAAGATTGCTGTAGCTATTTGGGGTCTTTTTTGGTTCCATATAAATTTTTGGAGTATTTGTTCTAAATCTGTGAAATATGTCCTTGGTATCATACTAGGGATTACATTGAATTGATATTAATTCTACCAATCCATGAACATGGAATATTGTTGCACTTGTTTATATCTTCCTCTATCTCTTTATTCAATGTCCTGTATTTTTCTGAGTATAGGACTTTTACCTCCTTGGTTAAGTCCATACCTAAGTCTCTTAACTTATTTTTTGTTGCAGTGGTAAATGGAATTTTTTGTTTTTGTGTGGGTTTTTTTCCTGAGAGTTCATTATCTATATATATAAAAGCCTAAGTGACCGAACAACCAAATGACCAAACGGTCTCTATGACGTGCACTGACCACCAGGAGGCAGATGCTCAACTCAGGAGCTGACCCCTGATGGTCAGTGAACTCCCACGACCAACCTCCCATGGCCCTGATTGGCCCCAATTGCCAGCCAGGCAGAGGGACCCCAACCATGCATGAATTCGTGCACCGGGCCTCTAGTCCTATCTAATAAAGAGGGAATATGCAAATTGACCATCACTCCATCACAAAGATGGCAGCGCCCATAATCAAAAGATGGCAGCATCCAGTCCCCTCAGCCCCACCGGAGACCCCCAGTCCTTTCAGCCCTGCCGGGGGGGTGACAGGAGCATGGTGCAGCCGGACATGCCCTCAGCCCCCCAGTCGCCCATGGCCAGCCTGAGGCACAGGCAAGCCTTGGATGATGGCTACCCAGCTGTCTAGGACTGGCTTGAGACACAGGCAAGCCTCTATGGCAGCTGCCCAGCCACCAAGGGCCACCCGAGGCTCAGGTAACCAATGCTGGCCGAGGCTTGTGCTGCCAGCAGCAGAGGTGTGATGGGGGTGTCGCCGTCCCCTGGGATCTCTGGGTCGCTCCTGCTCCGGAGGGCTCCTGGACTGTGAAAGGGGGCAGGCTGGGCTGAGGGCACACCCCCCCCCCCACTCCAGTGCATGAATTTTCATGCACTGGGCCTCTAGTTGGTATATAAAAATGCCATCAATTTCTGGATGTCAATTTTGTATTTTGCTACATTGCTGAATTCATTCATTAAATCTAGTAGGGTTTTTTTCTGTTTTGTTTGTTTGTTTGGTTTTTAGACTTTTTAAGGCTTTCAATATAGAATATAATGTCATCTGTGAATAAGGACACTTTTACTTCTTCCTTCCCAGTTAGGATGCCTTTTATTTTATCTTCTGATCACTGTAGCTAGGACTTCCAGTACTATGTTGAATAAGAGTGGTAAAAGCAGACATCCCTGTGTTGTGCCTGTTCATACAGGAAATGGTTTTAGTTTTGCCCATTGAGTATGATGTTCACTGTAGGTTTGTCATATATGGCCTTTATTTTCTTGAAGTATGATCCTTCTATTCCCACATTGCAGAGAGTTTTATAAAAAAAAAAAAATGGATGCTGGAATTTGTTTAAAGTGTTTTCTGCATCTATTGATCTGATCATGTGATTTTTGTCTTTCAATTTGTTTATGTGATGTATCACATTTATTGATTTGTGAATATTGTACCAGCCTTACATTCCTGGAATAAAACCATGGTGTATGATCTTTTTAATATATTGTTGAATTTGATTTGCTAATATTTTTATTGAGGATTTTACATCTATGTTCATTAGGGTTATTGGCCTGTAATTCTCTTTCTTTGTAGTGCCTTTATCTGATTTTGGAATTAGTATAATGATGGCCTCATAAAAAGAGCTTGAAAGTGTTCCTTCCTCTTGGATTTTTTTTTTTTTTTTTGTATACTTTATGGAGGATAGGTGTTAGTTCTTTGAATATTTGGTAACCCCCCACCCCCATGTGAACCCTACTGGACCAGGGTTTTTGTTTGCTGGAAATTTTTATTACTGCTTCAATGTCATCAGTTGTTATTGGTCTATTCAGGTTTTTTTATTCTTCCTGATTCAGTTTTCAAGATTGTATTTTTTCTTAAGAATTTGTCCATTTTGTTGGCATATAGTTGTTCATATTGTTTGCTTACAATCTTTGTATTCATGTGGTGTCAGTTGTTACTTGTCCTCTTTAATTTCTGACACTGAGAATTAATGTAATTTGAAAAATATCAAATTTCCAAATACTATTGACAAATGTCTTACTCTAGTCTAGAAATTTGCTTAAGGGTATCATACTTCCAAAAATGCTGTGTGTTAAATCATCATGTCTTTATCCACTCTGTCTTCCCACTGTTTGTTCTTTTAGGTTCTGGGAGAACAAAAATAAATGCTGTTTAATAACATATGGAGGCAAGATTATTATGTTGTCCACTTCATCTAAAGTAATATACTACAGTTTTACACCATGCAGGATAGGATGTGATGCGATACAGCGGCATGTGATGTAACACAATGTGATGATACAATGTGATAACACACACAAAAATATACCCAAGAAGTTGAGGAATAAGTGTCTAGTTTTTATTGGTACTAACTCTTGATTTCTGAGGCAAAGGGAGAGTAGAGGGACAAGTACTTTTCCAACTTTCATGATATAAACATGAATAAAATTTTTATTGTTTTTCTTAATCAAATTCTAATGACTCTGGTGATTTGACAATTTTAGTTTTTGTCAGTATTTCCAGTTGTGTCATTTTCAGCATTTTTAATGATATTTTGGAAGAGGGAGAGCAATCTGCATTCTGAGCAAGTAGCCAAAGCTACAATAAACTTAAAATTCACAGCAGCTTTTGGACTTGATTATTTTGACTGTCAAGCTCATGAAATTGTCATTTCCCTATACAGGCTATCCTCGAGATCCATTCCTACTAACGCGATTTTCGCCATAAGTCAGAACCCACCTACATGAGCACCTACGTCACTCACATGGAGCACATACACAGCAGTAATGAAGTGAAACAGAAAAAAAAAATTAAAAGAAAGATAATAATTCCTGACCTTTACTTGTGGTAAATAAATAATAAAAAACATAAAGCACATATGTACATACATTGAAATGATGGAACTTTTCTTTTCATAAATAAATGGGAGGTGGTGACATAACCACGAAATTCGACATAAGTGGAGTCTGACATAACCCGAGGACTGCCTGTATTATCTTTCTTTAGAAAATATTATTTCCTCAGTATGTATTTCTTACTTGGTGAGGTGTTTTACAAACATTATCTCATTTGATTATCACAATAATGTTGTAGGGTATGCATTATTATTGTTTTCATTCTTAAAGAGTAGGAAACAGCGTCTGAAAATATTTTATCTCCTGCAAATTCTAAATCTAAACTCCATGCTTTTCTATAGTGATATGCCAATAAGAAGAAAATTTTATTTGAAATAATAATGCACATAGGTAACAATGTGGAGTCATTAACAAAGAATATAATTTTGGGAAAATTAGTCTTACTTATTAGTGTTACACTTATTTGGAAAAGACTAATGATCTGCAAATATTGCTCATTATTTGATACATTGAATTTTCATAAAGAAATCTAAATGATTAGACAGGGATATTATAAAGCTTCTATATCTAATTATGTGCAAATTGAATGCACAGAAAAAAGTTAGAATTTGTTTTTAGACCTCTATATTCTTCCCAATTCTTTAAAATATTTTCCTGAGCAAATTATTACTGTAACACTTGATCAATTTTTGAATTTCCTCCCTAGAAAAACTATTTGGTAAAAATCTGTTTTGGATTATCCAAACCTAAAATATGTATGCTTAAAAAATGCTTCATGGAAATGTAATAGAAATGGTATGGCCTTTTCAATAAAAAATGCTGAGTTAACTGAATATTTAGATAGAAAAATATGTTCACAATAGTATTGTTAGTAATAGCCTAAATTGGAAATTAACAAACATCCATTAGCAATAGCAAGAATAAATGAATTGTGATATAATCACTCAGTAGAACACTTTATAGAACTGAGAATTAATTAATGAGCTATCCATCCAAAAACATGGATAAATCTCACAAAGATAATGTCAAACATAAGAACCTAGAAATAAAACAATGCATGATACCATGTATATCTAGCACAAAAGATGCAAAACTAATTTATAGTGTTAGGAGTCAGGGAAATAATTTCCACTTAGGGGTGGGGGGGGGTGCTAGTGATTGGAAGGGGCACAAAGTGAAGTTCTGGATAGTGGTTCTTAATCTTGGTACTGGTTACACAGTTTTCACGGTTCTGGAAAATCCACTGAAGAGTACTTGGTAATATGTGCACTTTTCTGAATCTATGTTATACTTCAATGAAAACCTCTAACAACCAACCTTTAATATGAAAGTTGACTGGAAGTTAAAAGTTTCTATATTTCATAGGTAAGAAAATAATGCAAAATGCTTTGAAATGTACCTGATACATTTGTTATACTCTGTGAACATATACTACTGCATTTGGTGGCCTCTGAAATTCTATCCCATGGAAGATTGTAAGAGAATCCTAGAATTGAGAAAGGTCATGAAATACTCTATTTCAGACTCATAATTTTGAGGCAACTATCTATTTTTGTTGTTAAATAATAACTGTTTAACAATTAGACCTCAGAGGTGTCAAACAAGTTACACAGATAATGAGGTAGTGTGTCAACCTATTGGAGTCTCTAGGAGCCCCACTTCACACTGTGTGATTCTGTTTGATTCAATGTAGAAACACCATTTAAATTTAGTCCCAGTGCTAAATATGGTCCAGTGTTATTGAAGACCATTTAACTTCTTAAAGTAATGGAGTGTTTCCAAGGGTTTATTATGTACTGATGAGGAGATTTAACATATCTATACCTAAAACTACCATCATGGCAATATAGTATAATATGCAAGGCTCTCTAAGCTTAAAAACTTTCTAAGCACTATTAATATGAAACTTAGCTGAAGATCTAAGGAATTCTAACAAAAGGAATCCTATCTAATAAAGAGGGAATATGCTAATTGACCATCACTCCATCACAAAGATGGCTACACCCACAGCTAAAGCCAAGTTCCCATAAGGAGCCTTAACAAGCAATCAGCAGGGACCTGAGGCTACACCCTCCCCAACCCGGCAGGGCTTGACAGGGGACCTCAGGCCATGCCGTCCGCCCTGGCGTCAGGCTGGGGGACCTCAGGCCATGCCCCCCGCCCGGTGGGGATTGATGCGGGACCTCAAGGTGCGCTTCCTGTCCTGGTGCTGGGCTAGGGGACCTCAGGCTGCTCCCCCTGCCCCAGCACCAGGCTGGGGGACCTCAGGCCATGCCCCGCACCAGGTGGGGCTTGACAGGGGACTTCAGACCACACCCCCACACCCCGACACCAGGCCGGGGGACCACACGATTTTGAAACGCATGTGGGTGGGTGGGGACTTGACTCTGGGTTCTGGGTCCCGTGGTGCGCCCCAGACTCTATCAGGAGGAAGGTTTTCATATACATTTTACTAATTTTCTTTCATCTCTGACACTTCTATTTACAGAGAAAGGGCAAATAGCAATATTAAATTATTTCCTCTAATTAATCCCCTTTTAATGTGCATGAATTTTGTGCACCAGGCCACTAGTTATAATATAAAAATAGGTGGAGATGTACTCTTTCTGTTTAGTCAAATTTCTCATCATTGGGTATAATTTCTAGAACACATAATGGCAATAGCAAAATCACAACAATAGCAGCCAGGAGCAAGACACTTGAGTTTTAGCTTAATTTAACCAGTATCTAGTTGAGTGATCATGGGCAATTGTAAAACTGGGAGCATAATTTTTATTATTGAAGGGAATGAATTTGATGATGATTAACTTTCCTTCGAAACTTCATGATTATGAAGTTTTCATTATAATCATTATACTAGCTTTTACACAACTTAAATGTATTTTATGCTTGCTTTTATAAAAGTATATATTTCTTTTTCTCTTATTTATTTACTTTATTTGAACCAAAATTTAACTTTACCACAACCTGAAATTCATCTCAATTCAAGCTTATTAATTTAATGTTAAATATGAAAAATATAAATAAAAAATTACTAATTTTGTAACTAATTTAAGCACCTCTAATGACCAGCAATTATCATAAATAAAAGGGTGTGAGTAATACTTTATAAGCCCAGTTAATTAACAAAATCTTTCCTTGTGCTTGACAAGGTTGAACACAAACAAGACATTTATAGATAATCTCAAAATTACTGCAATAAGCACATTTATAAAAATGTCAATTCAAGCTCTGGCTAATGTTAAAAATAACATTTTGAATTTGAACCAGAATTCAAAAGTAGTAACACTGAGTTTCTAAAAACTTTATCACATGCTCTACTTTAAAATTATATGTGACTAACATTTATGTTTAATTTAAAAATCTCTTTTACTTAAATCAACTCTAGAAATTTTGTTTGGAAAAGCTTGAAATTATGCTAAAATATTTGTTTTGTTAGCATATTTATTTTACTTTGTTTTTAAATAAAAGAAATAGCTTTGTTAGATAATTTTAGCAATTAGTCAAGCATACACATTAGATAAACAATAGAAAACTGTGAGGATATGATATAATTTAAACCTTTTACACTTCTTTGGTTTTTGAAAAATTCAGTTAATAAATGAAGAAATTTGCAGAAAATCTTTCATTTGTAGATACCAGATAGAATTGAAGAGTTGTAACACACAGGAATGAGGAATTTCACAGGTAGTAATTATCTCCATTTCCTAAGTAAAAAAAATAAAGAAATTAAGAACACTAGTCTAAGAGAAAAATCTATATATGTGCAAACCATAAATACCTTTAAAATGATGAGACATTGGGAAGGAAAATAAAAGATGTAAATATGTGACACCAAAAGATAAATTTTTTAGAGTGGAGAGAGTCATTATATGGCAAGCCTATGCTGGATAATTTATTGACTTATTTTATAATATCATCATAAAAGAATAATTGGAACACTAAAAATGTTATGTTAAAAGAGTACAAGCATCCTACTTCTCAGTCTTGCCAGTGTTTACTTTTTTTTATTGTCTAAAATTTTACATATGTCTCCTTTTTCCCCCGCTTGACCCACTCCCCCCGACCTCCAGCCATTCCCACCCCGGGGCAAGCCCCCACCACCCCAGTGCCTGTGTCCATTGGTTATGCTAATATGCATGCATACAAGTCCTTTGGTTGCTCTCTAACCACACCCCTCCCCTAACACTTGTTTCTGGATCTATTCTTGTTCATCAAATTATGTTGATCATTATATTCCACAAATGAGTGAGATCATGTGATATTTATCTTTTTTAGACTGGCTTATTTCACTTAGCATAATGCTCTCCAGGTCCATCCATGCTGTTGCAAATGGTAAAAGCTCCTTCTTTTTTATAATGGCATAGTATTCCATTGTGTAGATGTACCACAGTTTTTTAATCCGCTCATCTGCTGATGGACATTTAGGCTGTTTCCAAATCTTAGCTATTGTAAATTGTACTGCTATGAACATAGGGGTGCATATATCCTTTCTGATTTGTGTTTCTGGTTTCTTAGGATATAGTCCTAGAAGTGGTATTGACAGAGTTTTTAATAGCACCACTATTCTGCTTGGGAAGAAGAGCTGAGAAAATGGACAGTTTCTGCCCCACTGAAAATGTGAAACCATTGTTACCAGTATAAAAATACACTGATATAGATAACAGAGCTAGAAACTGGACATGGCTATTCCAGGAAAGGGCTTGGAAGAAAAATGTCTCTCTATAAATTCAGTAGAGATAATGTGGTCCAAATGAACAAATAATCCAGTGCAAGAAGTTCTTAAAAGCAAAATTATTTAGATCAAGTGCTGCACAAAGAAAGACTGGAAAGTTCTTTAGGAATTAATTATATAGTAGTGTTGTTAAATGACTAGTTTGATTTCTTCAAATCAATTTTTTAATAATTTTTGCAAAATAATTTTAAAAGCCCATGCGTTCAAAGCTTGTGCTTATTAACTCAACAACTAATTTTTCTAGCTCATGAGTAGATTGCAAAATACCTGAAGAAACAAACAAATATAGCTAATTTGAGTAATAAAGATTTATTTGAGGACTCAAATCAATTAAATGTGCTACATATTTGTAATAAATTTTCATGTGAAGCTATCAAAAATAAATTTTTCAGTAGTTTTCCCCTTTTTAAATCTATATGCATTTCAAACAAGCAAACTTTATGATTCATTGCATTTTATTCATCAACAAATTGCTTTTTCTAAGAGTTTTTCTTTTTTTATATATATTTGGGAAATCTTGTGTGTCTTTTAGACAGGCTTTCTTAAACCTATTTTCCCTCAAGTCAGAAAATTATACTTCAGTAACTAAAGAAACAGCTAAGGACTAAAACTTTGCTTTGCAACAGAGAACCAAGACTATTCCATAGAATTGCCAACGCACATCTTTTCGCACAAACCAAATAGCAGTCATGGAGCAAATACTTGACAGCTGATCAGTGTATTGGAAAATCATCAACAGGATATAAGGCAGAAATCATATTGCAAGGCTAGTGTAAAAATAAAAATAAAAACACTGCTTCAAAAGTAAGGATATTGACAGGACATATAATGAAAAATCATTCTAAATGGGATGTGTTCAGTGCAAAAGAAGATGAAAGACAAATAAAATATGATTTATTTCTTGGATTTAGATTTACTCTAGAGAAAAGCAAAGAAAAATTTTATTGATATTTTTCTTTATTTTTATTATTGACACCATTACAGATGTTCCCATTTTCCCCCACTCAAAGAAAAAATTTTGTACTGCAGATTGAGCTTTAGATCTGAATATTTTAGGAAAAAGTTGAAACAAAAGTATTGTTTTTCTTTCCATTACATTGATATTTATCACATAGTCCGCTAACAAAAGATTATTAGCCAAGTCAATTGCACTTTCAGTACTATTTACCTTTAACCTAAGGGATGCTTATGAAAATGTGTATTTTTTGATAATACATTATTTTTTTAAGTCTTTTTAAAAATATTTTTTTATTGATTTCAGGAAGGAAGGGAGAGGGAAAAAGAGATAGAAATATCAATGATGAGAGAGAATCATTGATCTTCTGCCTCCTGCACGCCCCCCCACCAAGGATTGACCCCACAACCCGGGCATGTGCCCTTGACGGGAATCAAAGCCAGGACCCTTCAGTCTGCAGACTGACACTCTATCCACTGAGCCAAATCGGCCAGGGTGAATAATACATTCTTATCACATTTTATACCATTGCATATAAATTAGATGGTTTAACTTTAGTAAAACCAAATAAAAAAAAAAGGTTCATGAAAATTATGGTCAATGACAGCATGATGTAGCAGAAAATTAGGTAGAATTTATGTCAGGAATTTATAGCCATAAATTCTGGATATATTTAATTATTTTCAAATTCAACTGCTTTACTTGTAGGATGAGTAACTAGATTATACCAAAGAATAAATAAAACAGTGTGTGTGATGGGCCTAGTACTGTGTCATTTCTCAGTAGAAGATTGCTATTACAAAGCATCCTTTAGCCCAGACAGTATGGCTCAGTGGTTGAGTGCTGACCTATGAACCAGGAGGTCACGGTTCAATTCCCAGTCAGGGCATATGCCCAGGTTGCAGGTTCGATCCCCAGTGTAGAGCATGCAGGAGGCAGCCAATCAATGATTCTCTCTCATCATTGATGTTTCTCTCTCTTCTTTTCTGAAATCAATAAAAATATATTTAAAAACCCACAAGCATCCTTTAGGCAACTTGAAGATGAATTTCAAACTAGAGAAAGCAGAAAAGATGATCTTCTCAATGTAGTTGACAGGTTTGAGAGAGAGAGAGAAAAAAACCTCGAAGACTTCCCTATGTAAATACACGGTTTGTGCACCAAATAAATCTATGGTCGTCCCTTCATTTAACTGAGATGTGTGAATGGAAGTGCCTGGTAAAATGTGATTAGCTACTGTCACAACCAATCAAGGCAGTCTCGCAAACTACACTTCACACAGTGACACTTTAGCTGCTTCTCCTTTTCTGTTCAGTTTAGTTCAGAATACATTTATTGCCGGATATTAAAAGTTTCAAAGGTGGCCGAAACTGGTTTGGCTCAGTGGATACAGCGTCGGCCTGCGGACTCAGGGGTCCCAGGTTCGATTCCGATCAAGGGCATGTGCCTTGGTTGCGGGTACATCCCAGGTGGGGGGTGTGCAGGAGGCGGCTGATCAATGTTTCTCTCTCATCGATGTTTCTAGCTCTCTATCCCTCTCCCTTCCTCTCTGTAAAAAATCAATAACATATATTAAAAAAAAAAGTTTCAAAGGTGAACAGTACACAATTTGTTGCTATTAGCCATTCATGTAAAAGAAGGTCACAGTAAAGGTCGGTACTTTCAACAAAATTTTAAAGAAGTTACTGGAGCATGAAAGAACTCCAAAACTGTAGTTTTGGGAAGGAAGATATTAGAGAGGTTAAGACAAGACTGATGGGGAGGTGAGCAAACAGCCTTAAAGAGCACGCATAGGCCAATTCAGCAGAAGAGTGTTGGTGATACAAGGAACAAAGCCTGAGAAATAAAGAAGCTTGCTATTTGGGGGCCTGCTGGAAGTCAGATATATCTAGATAATTAATTAGAAGCATAAATGGACTAGACTGATGACAGTAGATATACCAACAAAACGGCCTAGAGGAAATGAAATGCGGTGACTTAACTTCCTGCAATGTCAAAGAGTTATCTAAGGGAAATCTTCACTTTTAAAATGCAGCACAAAACAATATTGCCCAGAAGACATGTGCCCTGATCCCTTATCATTACAATGAACCAAAGCTGAAATTTGCACTAGTAAACTGCGTGGGTCCAACTTTTAGAGAGAAGACAAAGACTTCAAACATTAAGGGACTACATTGGTATATCAATAATCACAAAATAGACCAGGCAGAGTCTGGTGTCAAATTGTTGCATGGAACATGCAACATAGTATATAAAAATCATTTCAATTCTGAGGACCATTGATTCCTCACTTGTGAAATAAGAAAACTAAATTATATCTGTATTTCCAATATTTTTTACATAATATGATCTTGTTAATAATATATAAGATAATAAGTCTAATTAGTGCTCTTGTAATTTTGGAGTACAAAAATGACATATACTGTACTGTTGAAGTTTAAGTAATCATAAATTTAAAATTATGAATTGTTTCCTAGGGCTGCCATAACAAATTATCAGAAACTTAATGTCTTAAAACAACAAAATGTATTCTCTCCCAGCTGTGAAAACCGAAAGTCTGCAATCATGTACTTCTCTAATGGAGAATCCTAGCTTTTCTCTCCCAGTATTTGGTAGCTCCAGGCCTACCTTGACTTGGGGTCCTTAACTCCAATCTCTGCTTCCTTTTTTATAAGGTCTTGTCCTTTTATAAGGACACTAATCATCTGGGTTTAGGGCCCAAGCTAAACCGGGGTGAACTAATTTCAAGATCCTTGTCTTAATTTCATCTACAAAGATCTTTATTCCAAATAAGGCCACATTCTGAGATTCTAGGTAGACACTTCTTTACTTTTTTTTTTTTTTTTGAGGACCATTATTCAGCCCACTACAATCACCAATAAATTATTGAGTGATATTCTCATTTTTGCATGTTGGTATGAAATAATAGCTTGTATCAGACCATCTGTCCAGCTAAGAAATTTGGAACTTGGATAAAATAACAAACACCCTAGATAAAAATTTTAAAAATCAACTGCAAGAGAAAATGCCTGTAGAGACTAGAACTTTAAGGAGGACAAGTTATACAGAAAAGTAAGAACCTCTTGAAAGGAGCCAGGTGCTTTACCACTTAGTCTCTAATCCATTCACAAACATCACAGGCTAAAATATCAGAAAGAAACTCATGGCTTAGAGCATTTGACAATCTCATGGGATCAGGGAGACAAATATAGAATACACGGTGATCAACATAGTCAGGATTTCAGTGACTAAGATTATAGAGAAAAAGGAGCAACGGAGGAGTTAACTTTTGGCAATTTTTTCTCAAAGTATTCATAGTTTAATAAATTCTTGCAGATTATAGGAAATAAGAACAAACAAACCATTGGCTGAGAGGTTAAGAAAGTAAGTAAAGATTTGACAATCTAATAGTGCTGAAGAGACAAAAAAAAAAAAAAAAGGAACTCAAAAATCCACCCAGAAAAGTGAATTCTGCTAAATATCCCAGACATTTAATGAGATCCCTGAATGGCTATATTCTAGAAATAGGATCAAGCAAACAATTAGGCCATATACTTCAAATTTGTTCAATTCATGATTAAATCAAAGTGATAATCCTGGCCTCTAGTTGTTTCCAAGAAGAAAATTAAATAGCAAATAAAGATCACAAATAATCAAACAAATCAAACCTGAGAAACAGACCCGTTGATAATCAATTTATTAGAGTTATCAAAAGAGGACAGTAAAGTAACTGTGGTAATGTTTCCAAAAATCAACAAGATGGAGAACTTCAATAAAGAACTGGCATTTGTGAAAACAAATTTAATAAAAATTTTAGATCTGAAAAATATAATAGCTGCAATTAAGAAATTAGTAAATAGATTAAATAGTGAATTAGACACAGCAAAAGAAGACATTGATGGAGAAGATAAAGCCAGTAGAAAGTGTCTCAATAGAAGCATAGTGCTTAAAAAAGATAATTTTAAGTGTACAATATAATATAATGTAGTCTAATAACATAAATACAATACATTTGTTGTAATGACTACTGATTTATTATATTATGTGCTCATTGCCATGTAGGTGAAATATTTATTTAAGTCTTTAGCCCTCTTTTTTATTAGTTTTTAGTCTTATTAATGAGTTATAAGAATTCTTTATATATTCCAGATACCATTCCTTTATTAGATATGTGTGTGCAAATTATTTCTTTTTTCTAGTCTGTGTTTTGTCTTTCATTTTAATAATAGTGTCTTTCAATAAGTAAAATGTTTTAATTTTGGTTATGTCTAATTTCTCAATGTTTTTCTCTTTTTCTTAATGGAGTATGTTTTTGGAGCCACATCAAAAAATCTTTTTCTAACCCATGATCACATAGATTTTTTTTTCTTTGTTTTCTTTTAGATTCTTTATAGTTTAAGTTCTTACATTTACATCTGTCTTACAATTATAACCTTTGGTAGTGTACTTTTTGTTTCTAAATAACCACATACAAATGGTTTTAAGCTGCAGGGACTGTTTCACAATATTGTGTTTGGGTAAGTTTTACTCTACTAATTAAAATCCAAATTGGAGGCACTGATCAATTTATTAATAACTTTTAATACATTTAAAAATATGTTTTTATTGACTTCAGAAAGAGGAAGGGAAAAGGGAAGAGAAATAGAATCATCAATGATGAGAGGGAAGCATTGATAGGCTGCCTCCTGCACTCCCCCTGTTGGGGATTGAGCCCACAACCCAGGCATGTGCCCTGACTAGGAATTGAACTGTGGCCTCCTGGGTTCATGGGTCCATGCTCTACCACCAAGCGACACCAGCCAGGTTAATAAGTTTTTGTGTTTTTGTATTTTTAAATATGGAGTTATCTTGATATTATATGTTAAACTTTTGAGCAAACAAGTATAAATCATATCTAGTGAGTGTCTATAAAATAGTTTCCTATGTTTCTTATAATTTTAATGTTTGATGTTTACTAGTGTTACTTCTCCTTCATTTATTGAATCTATTCATAGATTAAATTTTTATTAAACCACATATAACAATATATAATAAAAGCACAAGTTAAAAAAGCAATAATGAATAGGTGGTACTACTTCAAACTAAAAAGGTTCAGCAAACACTGCAAAGGAAATAACAAAATGAAAACACAAACTACAGAATGGGAGAAAATATGTCCAAATTACATATATGCTAAGTGGTTAATATCTAAAATGTTAAAGGGGCTCATATAACTCAATAGTAAAATAAAACAACAAAAAACAAACAATCCAACTTAAAAAATGGGCAGAGGAATAGAATAGATATATTTCCAAAGAAGACATACAAATAGCCAACAGGTATATAAAAAAGTGCTCAGCATCACTAGCCACGAGGGAAATGCAAATCAAAACCACAATAAGAAATCACCTCAGAACTGTTGGAATAGCTCTCATGAAAAAAACAAGCAATAACAAGTGTTGTCCAGGATGTGCAGAAGAAATCCTTGAGCACTGTTAGCAGGAATATAAGTTGGTACAATCATATGGAAAAAACTATGGAGGTTCAATTCTGGATATGTATTCAAAGAAAATGAAACCAAGATCTCCAAGAGATACTTGAACGCCCATCCATCCATCCATCCATCCATCCATCCATCCATGTTCATTCCAGCATTATTCATAACAGCCAAGATGTGTAAACAACCTAAGTGTCCATCTATGTATCTCTGTATGACTGCATAATACATAGATATATATAATATATATTACATATATATATATATATATGTTATTTTGTTGAGAAAAAGAAAGAAATACTGCCTTTTAATGATAGCACAGATTATGAATGAATCTTGAGGGCATTATTATAATGCTGAGTGAAATAAGTGAGACAGAAAAAGACAAATAATGTTTGATATCATTTATATGTGGAATCTAAAAAAGCTGAACTCATAGAAACAGAATGGTGGTTCCAGGGCTACATAGGTGGGGCAAATGCAGAGATGTTGGTAAAGGGGTATAGATTTCCAATTTAAGGTGAGTAAGCTCTGGGATATAATGTACGCATAGTAATCATACTTAACAAAACTGCATCAAATATCCGAAAGTTGCTAACAGAGTAGATCTTCCATGTTCTAATCACAAAAATAAAATGGAAATTATGGGAGGTGATGGAAGTATTAGCCCTAATCTGGCAATTAATCATTTTGCAATATAAAAGTGTATCAAATCAACATGTTATCCACCTTAAATTTGCACTATGTTAAATATCAATTATATTTCAACTAGAGGCCCAGCACACAATTAAATCATGTGTGTGTGGGGTTCCCTAGGCCTAGCCTGCCATCAGGGCCATGTCTGCCGCCCTGCAATGCCTCACACACTCAGTGGACGCTGCCAGCGATGCTCCATGCTCCCTGGACACTGCCGGCGCCCCGCGACGCTCTGCCAAAGCTGCCAGCACCCGAGGCGGGGGTTGGGGGTTGGGAGTTGGGGGGTTGGGGAGGGCCCGAGAGGTGCTCCACGCACCTCATGGTGACCGGTTGTTTGGTCGTTTCAGTTATGATGCCTCTTGGCCTTTTATTATTATGATAAAGCTGGCAGGGGGCGGGGGGCAGGGGGGGGGGGGGAGAAAAATCATCACAAGCAATCCAAGCTTTTTTAGTTACACAGATGTGCTTTATAGATTCAAGCCACTTACTATTAAACTATTTCCTTTGCGTACATACATTTCAGTAGTCTCCCTGTAACAGGGGAGTGCCATGGTACATAAACACATTTAACTTACTTAAATTCAAATAATCATACTTAGAGATAAGCAAACATCCTCCCTCCCATAGTTGAGGACACAGGCACAACATGAATTATATACAATAGCGTAGGAGACCTGTACACTTTGTGAGTCTTTCCCTTTGGATTGGTAAGGTGAGTGTATAATCCAGGAAATCCAAAGTAGTAAAGGTTTATTGGCCAAAACCAATGGAGAAAACCCATGAGTAATTTTAATATATTCCTGAAAATTAATGAAGAAGTGAAATATATTGTTCAGCTGGCTATGTAATTGTGATGGCTTTTATTTGCAGAATTATTCATAGATAAGCAATGCCTAATGAAGAGTTAAAAGTATATATAACATATATAATAAATAGTCTATAGAAAAAATTACAGCAAAGAACAGAAAAATTCATAACTTTACTTAAATTTTCCCAGCAACAAAACATTTGAATGATTAGACTTCTGCAAATAGTTTCTCTTTGAGATTACTTACCCTATTTTACTATTTACATTAAACATTCATACATATATAGTATCATGGAGGATTATATACACAAAATGTGTACTATACTTTATGGGTGAGTATAAAAGTTTCCTCCAGGGTAATTTTGTATTATGTGCTGAGCTAAGAAATTAACTCTCCCACTCTACCCTATATACTGTTTAATGATAAGCCCAAAATGCCACTTCATTTTGAAATCTTTTTTTTTTTTTTTTCCTGCTTTACAAAAAGCATCCAGTCAGGATAAGATTCCATCGGTGTTTCTTGGCAATTTGATAAATCCTCTGCCAGAGCTTTTATCTCTTTGCTCTCTAGTGAGATGTTTGATTAGATTGTGAGATTTTCTATGGCTGGGATTGACTTTTTATTTGTTGGTTCCACTTGGCTTACATAGCCGTGACTGAGGCATGTTATATGTTAAAGACATTTGCAGTGACTAAATTGTTAAAGTCTATTTTTTAAAAGGCAATATGATGGCTCTCAAATATAAAATAAACATGTGTCATAAATTTATTCAGATAATTAATGAGAGAATTAGTAAGGTATTAAAACCAGTTCAAAGAGCTTTTGAGAAGCAAGATGTGTGTGCGTGTGTGTGTGCAATTTAATTTAAAAAATGACTATTTCTGGCTTAGATACAAAACAGGTGACAGTCTAACAGTGTAATAGACCATAATCTTTGAGATATACATTCTACAGGTCAGAAATTATGTGCTTCTGTTCTGGACAAAAGTCTACAATTTAATACACAAGTTAACTTAGTCTAAGGGCTTTAATTGATAGTAAATAGTGATTCTATGTCAGTTTATTACCCCAGATAATGTTTAAGTGGCTTTCACTCCTGAATGATATTGAAAAGATGTGCTTCCTCTAAACCACAGGACAATTGCCCACTGGCTATGGCAGATGGGCAGTATTACCAACCCTTATACAGTGAAGAACATGCTAAAAGTGAAGTGAGGAGGCCCAGGTAGTGATCTAGACTCTATTAATCTGAAAAGGCTACTTACTCTATGATTCCAACTATATAATATTCTGGAAAATGGGAAACTATAGATGCAGTAAACATTTTGATGTTGCCAAAGGTTAGGAGGAAGGAAGGGGCAATAGGCAGAGCACAGAGGATTTCTGGGGCAGGAAAAAGATTTATTTAGTAACTAAAGGCACTGTGCATGCAATTCATGCACTCAGGGGAGGATCTCTCAGCCTGGCCTGTGCCCTTTCACAGTCTGGGAGCCCTTGGGGGATGTCTGACTGAAGGCTTAGGCTCGCTCCCCATGGGTGGTCAGTCGGACATCCTTAGCACTGTCGCGGAGATGGGAGATGCTTCTGGCTGAGCAGCGCTCCCCCTGTGGGAGCGCACTGACCACCAGGGGGCAGCTCATGTGTTGAGCGTCTGCCCCCTGGTGGTCCATGCACATCATAGTAAGCGGTTGAACGGCCTTAGCATATCATTAGCATATTATGTTTTGATTGGTTCAATGGACCACCAGGTGACCAGACACTTAGCATATTACCCTTTTATTATATAGGACTAGAGGCCCGGTGCACAAAATTCATGCACGGGGGTGGGGAGGGTCCCTCAGCCTGGCCTGCACCCTCTCTAATCCAGGACCCCTCAGGGGATGTCTGACTGCCAGTATACAGGGCTGAAAATCTGCATATTATTACCTGCTGCTGGCTGAACAGCTGAAAGCAATTCCCCTAACCTGATAATCCTTTACTGTTTACCAAACCTTACCATTGATGTGTGTTTGCTTTGCTAAAGGGCAAAATGTGTAAATAAAATGCTGTGGGGAACCACTCCACTAGAGCGTAGGTATCTGTCTGGCTCCCCCAATGCCTTCTAAATTTATATTTCTTGTCTAGTTATCCATTTATATCGCAGCCCCTTTTCCAGATTCCTGAACCCTTGCTATGAAAGACTGTGGAATTCTCTGTATCAAAAATCAATAAAAACATATCCTTGGGTGAGGATTTAAAAAATAAAAAATAAATAAATAAATAAATATGCTGTGTAACTTGCTATTTGAGAAGGGATTACCTTAGAATAATTTTTTAGTGGCAGTAAAATTAATAATTATAATGCAGAGGATTATAACAAAAATCTTTGAACTCTAATTTAAGTCAACTTGGAAGTGGAAAATAAAGATTTGTATTTTTAAAAAGTAATTAGGAAATGTTTACCATATGAACAATTAATAGGTTTATTAACCATTTTGAATAATAAATAAGAATGCATACAGTAAGCTTCTGTTAGTGTTTATATAAACAATGCAATGTTAGGACTCGAATGGACAAGGGGAATCATTAATCACAACCTCTTCATTTTATAGGGAAGGAAACTGAACTCTAGTCACACAGATCATTGGTTACTATTATAAAACACTAGAGGCCTGGTGCACGAAATTTGTGCACTGGGGGGGATGTTTAAGAGCCCAGCCTGCACCCTCTCCAATCTGGGATCTCTCTCACAATCCAGGACTGCTGGCTCCCAACCGCTCGCCTGTCTGCCTGCCTGATTGCCCCTAACTGCTTCTGCCTGCCAGCCTGATCACACCCTAACTGCTCCCCTGCCAGCCTGATTGATGCCTAACTGCTCCCCTGCTGGCCTGATCATCCCCAACTGCCCTCCCTTCCCTGCTGGCCTGGTCATCCCCCAACTGCCCTCCCTTCCCTGCCAGCCTGGTCATCCCCAACTACCCTCCCCTGCCAGCCATCTTGTGGTGGCCATCTTTGACCACATGGGGGTGGCCATCTTGTGCAAGGGCATGATGGTCAAATTGCATATTACCTCTTTATTATATAGGATTATATGAATAATGAAGTAATATGCAGTTTTGTAAGAACATGTCACTTATATGTATGAAGTATAACAATTGTCCAGTGTTTAACTGTGCTACTTACTGAATCATTAGAGATACAGAGGATATGCACTAAATGTGTTTTTACAGGCAATGAAGTCAGTTTCTTGAACTCAAATGACTCATAAAACATAATCAATTTTACATGATTTCCGCCTTCCAAGCAGCTGGAAAAAGTGGAAATATAGTGGTGGGAAAAAGTAGGTTTACAGTTTTGAGTATATGCAAATCACAGAGTTTATTCTTGTATTATTATTTATTCTGTGTGTTATATATTTTTCCACACAAATAGCTATAAACCTACTTTTACCTACACCTTAATTTTGGGGGAGTTATGTAGTAAGGAAAATTTATGAAACTTGTGATTAACTCTGAAATAATTTTTATTGTCCCTCCAAATTTATGATTTCCAGAGAATGTAACTAATTTTGATGAATAAAAGCTTACCAGAAGTTTTTTGTTGTTGTCTTTTTTCTTTTTGTTTCATTTGCAGTTTTTGTAGATATTAGGATCTTTTTCTGTTAGTATAAGTATGATGGTTTAGAAAACTGGTAATTTTAATATTCTGGTCTGGAATAAATGATAAGAGCTTAGGAAAGTGGGGGAAGAAAGCATTGTCTGCCTCCCAACTCTCCTAGTTCCAAAATTCATGAATAGCCCCAGAATAATTACCTCTGCCTGGATGTGGTAAGGGTAATATTAAAAACAAATGTTTTAACAATTATGTTTTAACAGATCTCAGAAAAAGGAGGAAAAACAATGACTGATAAATTTAAACAGTATAATATTTAACTACTTCAAAATAATAGTTCTGTGACCCACTTAAGAGCAATAATTCTCAAACCAAATTCTACAGAGCTCCTTTGCATAAAGGCCAGAAGTCAGGCTTGGAGAACAGGCAAAAGCCAATGATAACTGGGCAGCAGAGCCATGCTCTGGTGATGGTATGACTGGGTTTCACCTCTGGCACCATATCTGCTGGACTTCTGTCACTGCTTGAACTCTATTCTTGATGCCATGGCTTCTACTGTGTTAAGAATAGCTTCTCAGTCTTTTTTGTGTTGTTCTGGGTTCACTCTTGGGTCATTACAAATTCCTGTGTCAAGTAAGAGCATCCATTGTTGGAAAAATATTTATATCTTAATTTCTCTTAAATTTGAATAAAAGAGTACTCATCCAAAATTAGAAGAACATTTGGAAACTGGTAGGAAAAAGAGAGGAAAAAATAGTCCACTACCTTGGTCACATTCCAAACCTCATGAATCAGATTCTTGGAAGAAATGATGAGAATCAGCATTTTTAAACAAATGTATTTTGTTCTGCTATAATGTGAAGTAGGTATTCCTGTAAGTCACTGAATTACATGAAACCACACAAGAAAAACCACAGGGCTTTGAGAAAAGTCAAGTAAGGAACACAGAACTCAAAATCTTCATTTGTGATACAATAAAAAAACATAGGAACCTAGTGGACATGGCAGTACAGACATACATAACTACTACCATAGAAGTGGCCTTTATCCTGAAAAAGACTTGAAGTTTGTTCTTAATTTTTTTCCTCTTGTGTTTTATTTCAAAAAAATTATTTTAAATATAATAATGTTACATGCAATAAACATTAATACCTCAAGAAAAATGATTTTAAATATAATAATGTTATATGCAATAAACACCAATTATTCAAGAAAAACTATCTTAAATATAATAATACTAGAGGCCCGGTATACAAAATTCGTGCACGGGGGTGGGGGGGTGGTGTCCCTCAGCCCAGATTGCACCCTCTCCAATCTGGGACCCCTCGAGGGATGTCCGACTGCCCAGTGGGATCGGGCCTAAACGGGCAGTCGGACATCCCTCTCACAATCCAGGACTGCTGGCTCCCAAATGCTCGCCTGCCTGCCTTCCTGATTTCCCCTAACCGCTTCTGCCTGCCAGCCTGATCACCCCCTAACCACTCCCATGCCAGCCTGATTGATGTCTAACTGCTCCCCTGCCAGCCTGTTTGCCCCCAACTTCCCTCCTCTGTCGGCCTGGTCACCCCTAACTGCCCTCCTCTGTAGGGTTGATTCGCCTCCAACTGCCCTCCCTTGGAGGCCTGGTCCCTCTCAACTGCCTTCCCTTGCAGGCCTGGTCCCTCTCAACTGCCCTCCCCTGCTGGCCATCTTGTGGTGGCCATCTTGTGTCCACATGGGGGCAGGATCTTTGACCACATAGGGGCAGCTATCTTGATCTTGTGTGTTGGATTGATGGTCAATCTGCATATTACTCTTTTATTACATAAGATAGAGGCCTGGTGCACGGGTGGGGACCAGCTGGTTTGCCCTGAAGGGTGTCCTGGATCAGGGTGGGGTTCCCTTGGGGTGTGGAGAGGCCTGGGCGAGGGGCCTGTGGTGGTTTGCAGGCCAGCCACGCCCCTGGCGACCCAAGCAGAGGCCCTGGTATCTGGAATTTATTTTCCTTCTACAATTGAAACTTTGTAGCCTGGAGTGGAGCCAAGCCTCCTGCTCGCTCTGTGGCTGGCAGCCATTTCTCTTGGGATTGATGTATCTTCTATAATTGAAACTTTGTATCCTTGAGTCGAGGCCTGGGCCCGCCAGAGTGTGTGGAAAGCTTGACTTCCTCTGTTGCCGGGGAAACCCAAGCCTCCCTTTTGGTAACCATCTTGGTTGGGGTTAATTTGCATACTTATCCTGATTGGCTGGTGGGCATGGCTTATGTAGCAGAATGATGGTTAATTTTCATATTACTCTTTTATTAGAGAGGATTACATGCAATAAACATTAATATTTCAATGAATTTTGTTTTTAAAAGTGGCCATGTGGCAGCTTGTTATTGGTAAATAATGGAAGGAAGGTTATCTGAATTGAGTGGAAAGTTGCAATACCAGATGGTTATGTGTTTGGCTCATAGCACATGTGGTGAAGTGAGGTGGCTGGTAAGAAGTTTCAAGAGTGTGCTTGTGTGCATTTTGTGTATTCCAAGTAGAGCAGTTCAGCAGGGTGCAGTTTTCAGAATTCACTTGTGTTTCTCCAGATGAAGTCTGATGATCCTCAAATGGTTACCTAATATACCAGTAATGTTGAAACAAATTCACACTTCAAAACAACTAGTCTACAAAATTGACTATACTCCTGTGCAATTTTTTTACATAAATCAGAGCATTAAGACTTTTAGAGGTTTGGATCTTCCCTGACCATTCCACATGTTCTTCTTTATTTAATGCCCTTTATGAGATAGGGTTCACGATTTCACAACTCTCAGTGAGTGAGTGACAGCATGGGAGACTCCCCAGATGCAATGACTTCAATACCTGACATATTTTTCCTTTCTACCTCACCACCTATTACCTATCAGTGATTTTTTGTTTTTACTTCTTTTAGATACTAATATATATATATATATATGGCTAATATGTAAAGTGTCCCCTTGGGAGTTTGACCGGGAGAATGAGAGTTTGATCACTCACTATGACATGCGCTGACTACCTGGGGGTGGTGTGGAACATGGCAGGTGACCAGCAATGGAGGGGTGCTGAGGGAGTGAGGGAAGAAGGAGGCGGGGAGGTGGGGAAGTGGGGTGGCGGGGAGGTGGGGAAACCATGTGGTGGCAACATGTGGGCAGTGAGGGAAAGAGGAGGTATGGAGATGGAGAGTCAGGGAACCTGATTGGCTCTGATCACCAGCCAGGCCTAGGGACCCTACTCGTGCACAAATTTTGTGCACTGGGCCTCTAGTGTACTGAATATCCACTTATCTTCCTCTACTCTTCACAGCAGCTTCTCCCTGCCACTTTGCCACCCCTTGTCTTTCTCACCATGTGTCTCTGCTGCATTTTAGTAAGCCTGAATCAAGTTTGTGTCATTTTTCCTTATTTCTCAGGTAAAATGTAAGCATGAAAAATGTGTAGTGTTTAGCAACAGCCTTTCATATTTGGTGTATCTCATTTCCTATATGCAAGCTTCTAATGTAACCAGCTTAAGTCTACACTTGGCCCCCTGATTGCTTTGCTTTACCAAATGTAAATAAGAGCAGAATGTTTGGATTCAGCTCACACTGGGAATGCTGCAGCCTGTCATTTTCTTCAAACGAAAAACGTATAAATGTCCTTTTAATACAAAGTCTTTTCTTCCATATTTCAGTCCTGGCTGTTGTGTTTTTAAGTTTTCATTCTTCTGAGGAGATTAAAGACAGAGGATCATTATGAGTCTTCTAAGAAGCCAAGGGACTCCAGTTAGATTAAAAACTATTCATTCTGCACTTTGTATTTCTTTGGTCCTTATTTTCAGATTGAACATAAGGTATCTGCAGCACAGACTGTTTTCAGAAAGATGAATTTGACTAAAAATCAGACTATGCATTCATTCAATAAACATTTATTTTTAATGCCTTCTATAATTCAGGGTCTGTGCAAGCCCAGGGCACATAAAAGTGAATAAGAAAAAGTTTTTGTGTTTAAGGAGCTGTAGTGAATTTCATGGTGTTCTGCCCATATGCCATCACCCCAGCTGCTGAGAATGTTGGTTCTGGCACTCTTAGTGGAGTCTTTCTTCCAACCTTGTCCCTAACTAAAGAAAGGCACCTCACCCATTATCATGCTTATTTCCCAAGTAAACGCACTTCAAATGACTGTTCTATCTGAGGATTATTTATCTTGCTTTAATTTGGGACAATTCTGAGGGGCCACCCTAAGTTTAGAGCTCCCCATAATATTGGCTGGGGCTTTTATTGCAATTGCATTCATTCCCAGTTCAGCTTTTGCCTCTGTCTAGCCCTACTTCCTTCACTCCTCCAAATTTTTAAAAAATATGTTTTTATTGACTTCAGAGAGGAAGGGAGAAGGATAGAGAGATACAAACATCACTGATGAGAGAGAATCATTGATTGGCTGCCTCCTGCCACCCCCAACCAGGGGCTGAGCCCACGACCCAGGCATGTGCCCTGACTGGGAATTGAACCATGACATCCGGGTTTATAGGCCAACACTTGACAGCTGAGCCAAGCCAGCTGGGCTCCCCCATAATTTTTTATTCTGAGAACACAAAAACACTCTCTAGTAACTTCCTGTAATGCACATCCGTATTTCAGAATCTCGGGGAGTTGCCTACAATGAGAATTCACTGTCTGGTTAGAGGAGCCTCAGATAGCATTAGCAATTGTGGTAAGATTTTGAAAATTACTTTAGTAGAGATAACCTTATGTCATTAGGCAAGGCATTTAGCTCATATCGGGGTGGAATTTGGGTCACCTTATATCTTTTCTAGAAAAAGTGATTTCGGAACTTAGATTTTAGATTCAGTAAGAGTTAGACAGAGTCATGGAGAAGGGGAGAGAAAGAGAAGTTTTTCTGGAAGGAGAAAGCAGTATGTGCAAAGACAAATACCTATAAGTAGGCTTGGCACATTCAGGAAGCTTCTGATAGGTCAGCATGATTTGAACCTATGGGCGAGAGAGCAAGTGGGGAGACCCGATGATGAAGTTGTTTGCAAAATCCAGTTCATGAGACATTTGTATCTCGTGTTGAAAATTTTGCATTTTATACTAAGAACATTTGGACTAGTGAAGTTTTAAGCAAAATATATAGAAGGGTATATTGACAATAAAGTTAGTATTGGTTGGAATGAGGTAAGTGTGCAAACATTGAGACCCTTTAACAATACAAAGAAAATCAGGTAGAGAAAAGGTAGATAATTTTAAGACAGAAGATAGGAGAAAGGAGAAGATTTGGGACACTAATCCTATATAATAAAAGGGTAATATGCAAATCGACCAAACGGCGGAATGACCAGTTGCTATGATGTGCACTGACCACCAGGGGGCAGATGCTCAATGCAGCAGCTGCCCCCTGGTGGTCAGTGCGCTCCCACAGCAGGAGCACTGCTCAGCCAGAAGCCAGAATCACAGCTAGCACAGTGGCGGTGGTAGGAGCCTCTCCTGCCCCTGCATCAGTGCTAAGGATGTCCGACTGATGGCTTAGTTGGTCAGTCAGACATCCCTCGAGGGCTCCCGGAATGCAAGTGGGCACAGGCCAGGCTGAGGGACCACCCCCCGACACCCGAGTGCATGAATTTCATGCACTGGGCCTCTAGTTGTATATAAAGGATAAGCATGAGGAGACAGCATTCTAGTGAATTGGGAGGGAACATAAAAGAAGGGATTTGAAGGACAACTATGCTACTTTTAGTTTTGAACAGATTGAATTAAAAGGATTTATGGGGATGTGTTTAAGAGAGAAAGGGGAAAATGAGAAGGAGGGAGAGAGAGAGAGGGAGAGATAGAGAGAGAGAGAGGTGTATAGGTTGTACTTGAAGCTGTGACTTAGGGAAGTATGGATAGAGTAAGAAGAGATAAAAGGAGAAACTACCACTTTGGGGAAATCGCAGTGTTAAATAAGAGTGAAAGCAGGCGGCCACAGAGACAAGCTCCTGGAATTGGTACTGTTGTTACAGTTACTATATTCTTCATAACAAGGTGAATACATTTTTAAGTTTTCAAGGGGTTTATATTTTTGTATACTTAATTACTTTTCATAGTAGTCTTCCTTGGGGCAATTACCTTTATATTATAAATGAGGAAACTGAGTTAAAGATAGATTCTATTACACTATTCTTATTATACAGGAAGTTGATGGTTCAGCCAGGCCATTTAAAGATGACTGCAAAGTAAAGATCTAGGGAGAGTTCAAATTAGTTTACAAATGGACTCCTCCTGTTTGCAGTTGAATATGCTTTTATTTATTATAGCCTCACAAATCCAATTAGTCTGAAAATATTTTAAGACATTCACATGCATGACATTTGCAATATCTCAAACTTTCCTTCCTTTACTCTTGCTCTTTTCTTCTCTGCCCTCTTCACCTGATTTAAAGTTAACAGCTATGTACAAACACTGTATGCAATAAAAAGGTAAACATTGAAGCTTTACCTGATCTTTTAGTTATTTCTTTTAAGTGAAACCTTTTAATAAATGTATTCAAGAGGTAGGTTATATAATCTCACATGCGATTACATGTAATCTCACAGTATGGCATAGGGCATCATTCATTTTCAAAGTTATCTCTGTTTTTTTATCCAATATCATTCTTAATAAGGATACATATGGCACACCACATTTTTTTTTCTTTTTCTTCCCCTAACTTTTGCTTTTTCCTTTATTGAGGAAAGACTGTTTTCCAGTGGCTTTCAAAAGTCACAGGTATTTAATTAAATGTAGATTGTATGGTACATTAATGACCATTAAACATTATGTCTTGCAGCAGGCAATTAAAAAGGGCAAAATATTCTAAATGAATTTTTAAATACCTTCTTCCAATCATTAAGCACAGTTACTAGGGCCATATTTTGTAATGTAAAACAGTGGAGTTCTCACAAGTATGCTTGTCACAGTCATTTTTATTGATGATCTATCTGAGCTTCATTTCCTAGCTGAGAAACTTGTCGGTTAATTTATTCCAACATAACACTGTTTGGTTGGGTGGTTATTAATCCTGTAATTGTTCACGGCATGCCAGGAATAATTTCGTTAATTATTACAATATTTCTTACTTTGCTATGCTTCTCTCTGTCAAAATACCCTTTACATATATTGGAAGAAAAATCAGATGCTTATTTAAATTCCAGACATAAAAATTGATTACTAACTAAAAATATAAAAGAAAGACTTTTTTTGTTTGCCCTGAATAGAATATCTGCTGGCCTAAATGCACTTTGATGAATTATATCGTTCTGATTTTAATTGATCTGTCACATCTATTTTTTAAAAGTATCTGGAAAAAGGAACTGTTTTAACTATTAAGTTTCAATTAAGTGCCACAGTGTAACAATTCATCCTTGATCATATTAAAAAGAGAATTCATTTTTTTCAATTCCAATATATGGAAATAGAGTTAATGTCTACAGTTCCATTACAGTCATGAAATTAAATGTGCAGTTAGATAAAAAGCGTGAAGATGTGTATAATAACTTTCATGCACAGAATTTAATTTTGTTAAAGGTATTTGGGGTTGGATATGCCTGAGTGGATTTCAGAATGTAAAACCCTATCAATAAAACATAATAATGTATGGATTATTACATTCTAACACTTACAATAGGTTATTTAAGTTCACTATAGAAATGGAAAATGCAATACTCATTATGCAGCTCTGTGCTTGCATTAAATCAAGTCCAGCAGAGGCCTTCCATAAGAGAAAGGGTGCCACCACTGCTTTACGGGTAATCACTTCTTTAGCTAGCCTCTAACATGGTGAACAAACTACCATGTGCTTGCTAACCAAATTAACCAAATCCTTCTCTATGATCAATGGGAGAACAGTATTAATTGGCTGTGACCAAAAGGACTTGTGAAGGAATTTAAAGGCAAACATGATTGTGTCCCTGTTGTTGTTGAGTCAGCAAAGAAACAAAATAATAAACAAAAGATGCATTTCTATTTTATCTGATAAAAATCACAGACATGAAGGTGCGAATTATAATGTCAGCTGGAGATCACTTAATTTGGAGTCAGTTTAACTAGATTTGCTACAGGGTTTTGTGATGTTAGGCAAGTCACAAAATCTTAATTTACCTATAAAACCAACATTATAATATTCAGGTTGGGCATAATGGAATGATGTAGCAGGTGAGAACTAATTTTTAAATGTTTAAGCATTGTGCACATTATAAATTCATTAGATTATGAATTTGCACCTAGACTATTTAGAATTAAACACCATATTTATGTGATACATGTTAATATATTTTAGGAATGGCTTTACCTATTATTTATTTATTTGTCTGAAGTGCTTGGTATGTTAACATCTTATGATATAGATTTTTTTTATTGTAATATAGTAAAAAAGTATGTATATATCTGGTTCTTTTCCTGGTTCCTGGCATAGAGCTTAAAAATATATGGAATTCCCTTTGTGATTAATGTCTTTTTTATAGTAATCAATCAATTATTTATGAGCCTCTACAAACTTTCAGGATGGGGACTAGTCACCAGAAAGGCCAGCCACATTATTAGAGGGTTAGAACTTTGAGCCAGCCGGGCCTCCAGGGAGAGGAGGAAACTAGATGGAATTTCATCATGTGACCAATGATTTAATCACTCATGCTTATACAATGAAACCCCAATAAACATTTTGGACATAGAGACTCAGTGGAGCTTTGTGATGGGTGAACCCACTGATGTACAGGGATTGTGATGCACCTGACTCCTCTGGGAGAGGGCATGGAAGCTCTCAGGAACTCTCCCAGACCTACCTTTCCTTTTGTGACTCTTCCTTATTTGGCTGTTCTTGAGTTGTGTACTTTATAATAAACTATAATCATAAGTATAGCATTTTCTTGAATTATGTGAGTTATTCGAGTGAATTATTGAAACCAAGGTGGTCCTGGAAAATCCTGGATTTATAACTGATCAGCAGAAGTGTGGGAGGCTCCTAAGACTTGAGGCTGGCATCTGCAGTGAGGGAAGACTTGTGGAGATCTGAACCCTTACACCTGTGGAGGCTGACACTATACTTGAGGTAGAAATCAAACATTTCTGGTAAAGAAAACAAAAACTATTTTCCCTAACTGTGACAATATGATTGCAAACTGAAAAAAAAAATCTCATAATATTACTACAAAAAATGTGCAAAAGCCCTTGCTGGTTTGGCTCAGTGGATAGGGTGTTGGCCTGCAGACTGAAGGGTCCCAGGTTCGATTCTGGTCAAGGGCACATACCTAGGTTTCAGGCTTGATTCACAACCCTGGTCTGGTTGCATGCAGGAAGCAACCAATGTGTCTCTCTCATCATTGATATTTCTATCACTCTTCCTTCCTCTCTGAAATCAATAAAAATATATTTTTTAAAATGTGCTAGATGCCATATTCAATTTTCAAGGAAATATAAATATTAAAATGTCTTGATTAAAGTCAGTTGAAGTAAACCATATGATTGGATATTTTTAACTTTGATAAAGTAATTCAATTTTTTAATCCATTGCTTTTCAATAAATAGGAGTGCAAAATTTTAAGGAACAATATGGTGGAATATATAACCTTATTATACATCTACTTAAAAGTCTAGGGATGCTAGACAAATAATTATAAAATGCCACATTGTTTTTTTAAATGCATACTGAATTTTAAATAAGTTAATTTAAATGTCCAAGAAAAAAAGACAAAGAAAAAACTAAACCCAACACATGTCCTATTGAGAAAGGAGTGTGATAATGTTTGGAGGGTGTTGGTAATAGGTATGCTGAGGCTTTAATGCCCAAACAATACCCAAATATGTGAAGCCCACATATTTGGGAGTTGGAACTGAGGCCACCCTGCTTAAAGCTGGATGTTTTGAGGGACTTCATGCTCTGTAAAAATGTGTACTAGAAAGATTAAACTGCCATATTTTCTTGTAAGTTGGTAGATTTTATAACCTGACCTCCCCTCTTATTGAATACTAGTAGCCCTGCACACGAATCCGTGTGCCAGTAGCTCACTGCCACCCTCCTGTAGCTTCCCCCAACCACCCCACCCCCTCCCCGTCATAGCTTGCTGCCCTGCCCTGCCCCTGCAACCCAGCACTGACTTCCGGTCAGTCGAGCCTTCAGTCATTTTGGATGTTACGGACTCTGGGATTTTATATATTAGGATGGTCAAAACTCAAAGGCAATTTTGAAAGCAGCAGGAGAAAGGAGACTTATCAGGTATCAAAAGCTCTCATAAAATTACCAGATGATTTCTCAGCAGAAACATTATAGTCCAGGGGAATTGGATGCTATATTCAAAGTGTTGAAAGAAAAGAAAAACATGCCAATTAATAATACTGTAACTGACAAAACTGGCCTTCAAAATGAAGGCAAAATAAAGAATTTTCCAGATAAACAAAACTAGAGGAAGTTTATTATAATGACTTCTACTGTAAAAAAATTGCTAAAGGGAGTTCTTTAAGTTGAAACAAAGAGCAAACAAAAAGCAACCTGAAAACATTTGGGGGAAATATGAAAATATAAAGTTCTTTGGTAAAGGAAAGCATGCAAATTTTAGACAAATGCAGAACTTGTAATACAGTAGTGGATGTGCATAAATAATTTTAAACTAAGGCATAGAACTTAAAAGACAAAAGCATAGATTAACTGTAACTAAAACTATGTTAAAGGACACAAATTATAAAAAATGTACTTTGTGATATCAACAACATAAGGTGGGGGCAGAGAGATTAGAGGAGTGGAGTATGTATGTGATTGAAGTAAAGTTGTGATCAATTTAAAACAATGTGTAAAATGGCATTAGAAAGTCCACCATGCCCTAGCCAGTTTGGCTCAGTGGATAGAGCATTGGACTATGGACCAGAGGGTCCCAGGTTTGATTCCAGTCAAGGGCATGTACCTCAGTTGCAGGCTCCACTGCAGCCCAGGCCCTGGTCAGAGTGTGTGCAGGAGACAACCAATCGATGTATTCTTCTCACATCAATGTTTCTCTCTGTCTTTCCTTCTCTCTTCCACTCCTCTAAAAATCAATGGAAAAAATATTCTCAAGTGCGGATTTAAAAAAAAAAAAAGAAGAAGAAGAAAGAAACTTAAAATCACTCCAGCTGGTTTGGCTCAGTGGATAAAGCGTTGGGCTACTGACGGAAGGGTTCTGGGTTTGATTCCAGTCAAGGACATATGCCGGGGTTGCAGGCTCTATCCCCAGTGGGGAGCATGCAGGAAGCAGCCAATCAATGATTCTCTCTCAGCATTGATGTTTCCGTCTCTCTTCCTCTCCCTTCTTCTCTGAAATCAATAAAAATATTTTTTAAAAAAGTAAAGAAAGTCCATCCCTATAGCAATTACTTTAAATGGAAATGGATTAAATTCCACAAATAAAGAAACAGAGTGGTTTGCTAGATAAAAAACAAGATATTAGACTAAATGATATCTATAAGAAATTCACTTTATCATATTTTCTTTATTTTTATTGTTGATACTATTACAGGTATACCCATCTTCCCTGTATTTTTCCATTCCCACACAGCTGCAACTCCCCCTTCCCTCTGGCCATTACCTCACTGTTGTCTGTGTCTATGGATTATGAATACATGTTCTTTGGCTAATCCCTTCACATTCCTTTATCAAGTCTCTCCTCCCCACTCCCCTCTGACAGTTGTCAGTAAAACCAAGAGCTGGTTCTTTGAAAGGATAAATAAGATTGATAGAGCTCTAGCCAGGTTTACCAGGAAATAAAAAGAGAGGACCCAAATAAACAAAATCAGAAATGAAAGAGGTGAAGAAACAATGAACCCCAGAGAAATACAAAAGATTGTAATAAAATACTATGAACCACTTTATTACAACAAATGGGACAGCCTGGACAAAATGGACCTATTCCTAGAAAAATACAACCTTCCAAAATTCAGTCAGGAAGAATCATAAAACCTGAATAGGCCAATAACTACTGATGAAATTGAAGCAATAATAATAATAATAATAATAATAATAATAATAAATCCCAACAAACAAAAGCCCTGGTCCAGATGGATTCACAGGGAAGTTTTATGAAATATTCAAAGAAGAACTAACACCTCTACTCCTCAAACTATTCAAAAAAATTCAAGAGGAAGGAATACTTCCAAACTCTTTCTATGAGGTCACCATCACCATGATTCCAAAACCAGATAATGACACAACAAAAAAAGAGAGCTACCGACCAACATTCCAGATGAATATAGACACTAAACACCTCAACAAAATTTTAGCAAATCAGAGCAATACATCAAAAAGATAATACATCATGATCAAGTGGGATTTATTCTGGGGATGCAAGGCTGGTACAATATTCCCAAATCGGTAAATGTGATACAGCATATAAATAGATTGCAAGACAAAAATCACATGATCATATCAATCGGTGCAGAAAAAGCATTCTACGAAATCCAGCACCCTTTTTTGATAAAAACTCTTAGCAACATGTGCATAGAGGGAACATATCTCAACATAATAAAGGCCATATATGACAGACCTACAGCCAACATCATACTCAATGGGCAAAAACTAAAACCATTTCCCCTAAGAACAGAAACAAGACAGGTATGCCCTCTTTCACCACTCTTGTTCAACATAGTACTGAAAGTCCTGGCCATAGTGATCAGACAAGAAGAAATAAAAGGAATACAAATAAGAAAGGAGGAAATAAACCTCTCATTATTCGCAGATGACATGATACTGTACATAGAAAACCCTAAAGACTCCATCAAAAAACTACTAGATTTAATAAATGAATTTGGAAATGTAGAGTATACAAAATTTACACCCAAAAATCCATAGCATTTTTATACACCAATAGTAAACTCTCAGAAAGTAAAACTAAAAAAAATCCCATTTACCATTGCAACAAAAAAATTAAGATACTTAGAAATAACCTTAGCCAAGGAGGTAAAAGACCTGTACTCAGAAAACTACAGGACATTGAAAAAAGAGATAGAAGAAGATATAAACAAGTGGAAGAATATACTGTGTTCATGGATTGGTAGAGTCAAAATCATTAAAATGGATAGAGACTTGACTTGGGATGGTGAACACACAATACAATGTACAGATTATATATTGTAGAATTGTGCATCTGAAACCTATATAACTTCTAACCGGTGTCACCTCAATAAACCCAATAAAAAGGAAACAAAAATTAGAAACACTAATAATTGTTTTTTTAAGTGACAACAAAATTCACAAATCATTAACTATAACAAGAAAAAATAGTTTAAAATAAAATAAAAAACACTCAGAAATGAAATAAAAGACATTACAACTGATGCCACAACTAAAAATAATCATAAGAAAGTACTATAAACCATGACATTTTAACAAATGGATAAGTGGGAAGATATGGATACATTTTTAGAAACATACAGCTTGTTGAGACAACATCGTGAAGAAATAAAAGTTCTGAATAGACCTATAACCAAAAGAGATTGAGTTAGTAATCAAAAATTTCCTAACAGAGAAAAACCCACACCAGATGGCTTTTATTGAAGAAAGAATCCTTTCTCCATTGTGTAGTTTTGAAACCCTATTGAAGGCTATTTGACCATGATTACTTGTACTGTACATTTAAAAATGGTAAAATTTTAAATTTGATGTTATGTGTTTACCACAATGAAATTATTAAATACACTAGAGGCCCGGTGCATAAAATTCAGTGGGATCGGGCCTAAACAGGCAGTCAGACATCCCTCTCACAATCCAGGACTGCTGGCTCCCAACTGCTCGCCTGCCTGCCTTCCCTTCCGGATTGACCCTAACTGCTTCTCCCTGCCAGCCTGATCACTCCTAACAACTCCCCTGCCAGCCTGATTGATGTCTAACTGCTCCCCTGCCAGCCTGATTGCCTCCAAATTCCCTCCTCTGCCAGCCTGGTCACTCCTAACTGCCCTCCCTTGCAGGCTTAATCGCCCCCAACTGCCCTCCCTTGCAGGCCTGGTCACTCCCAACTGTCCTCCCCTGCTGACCTGATCGCCCACAACTGCCCTCCCTTGCAGGACAGGTTCCTCCCAACTTCCTTCCCCTGCTGGCCATCTTGTGGTGGCCATCTTTTGTCCACATGGGGGCAGGATCTTTGACCACATGGAGGCAGCCATCTTGTGTGTTGGAGTGATGGCCAATCTGCATATTGCTCTTTTATTAGATAGGATAGAGGCCTGGTGCATGGGTGGGGGCCAGCTGGTTTGCCATGAAAGTGTCTCAGATCAGGGTGGGGGTTCCCTTGGGACATGGGGTGGCCTGGGCGAGGGGCCTGTGGTGGTTTGCAGGCCATGTCCCCCGGCGACCCAAGCGGAGGCCCTGGTATCTGGGATTTATTTATCTTCTACAATTGAAACTTTGTAGCTTTAAGCGGAGGCCAAAGCAGGCCAGAGCTGCAGAAGCTTGGCTTCCTCCATCGCCAGGGGCAACCCTAGCCTCCTGCTCTCTCCAGCTCCATGGCTGCCACCATTTTTGTTGGGATTTATTTATCTTCTCTAATTGAAACTTTGTAGCCTTAAGCAGAGGCCTGGGCCAGCAAGGGTGTGTGGAAAGCTTGGCTTCCTCCATCACCAGGGAAACCCAAGCCTCCCTCCTGCTCTCTGTGGCCGCAGCCATCTTGGTTGGGTTAATTTGCATAGCCGCTCCTGATTGGCTGGTGGGTGTGGCTTGTGGGCATGGCTTGTAGATGTAGCAGAGTGATGGTTAGTTTGCATATTACTCTTTTATTATATAGGATAATGGAATTAATAGAAGAGGTTAAGGATATAAATAATAATACAAGAGGAACTTTTAAAATTAAAGAATATTTCAATTTAAAACACAAAAGATTAGGTAAATATATTATACTGAGCTATAGTGTGAATTAGTACACTGGAAAACAGATTTTAGAAATCACACAGAATGCAGCAAAGTGAGATGCAAAGTATGAACAGTTCAGAGACATAGAGGAGATAATGAAATGTCTAAACAATGTCTAATATATGTTCATGAAAGAGCAATAGAGAGAATGAGATAGGTGAAGGTTTTAAGAGATGAATTTGAAGAGATTTGCTGAAAGACCTGATTACTCAGATTTAGGAAATACAAAGAAATGTAAGTGGATTTAAAGACAAGTAAATTCACACCTGGATACAAGTCATGCAAATTGTATAACTCTAGAAACAAAATAAAGTTCTGAGAAAAAAAAAGAGCAGACCTTAATAGCAAGCAAAGAATATGAAAAAAAAAAAACAACAAAAAAAACCCCACATATAACAGATATCTAAAAAGCAAAATTAGAAGCCATAATAAATGCAGTAAGGGCTAAGATAAAAACCAATCAACCAACCAAACAAACAAGTTAACCTAAAATAAGTTATAGAATTCAAGAATAGAATTGAGCAAGAAACATTTTAATGTAATTCCTTTTGTTTTTTGAAAGATGCTGTTAAGTAAGTGAAAGGCAAACCACAGATAAATACCCATATGGACAAAGGACTTGCATCCAGAATAAGTTAAGAATTTCTACAAGTGCATAAATTTTAAAAAGTCAAAGCACTAGAATAAAAGGGACACATTTCTTTAATAGAAGAAATGACAAAAGATGACCAAAGATGGCCAGTTAATATATGAAAACATATTCATAGTTATAAACCTTCAGTGAAATCTACATTAAAATCACAATGCACAGCCATCAAAATAGGTAATTTTTTTTTTTAATGACATGTGTTGGAGAGTTTCTAGATCAATTGAAATTTTCTGTAAAGAAATAAAATGTTTCCATGAAAAACTATGCATTATCTAGAGGACACTCCTATGGCATTTGATTTGGGCTTTCCTTTGTCTGTAAGCTATTTACAACGCATTGTCTACATAGGGCATGCTTTTTCTGATATCTGATTCTAACACTTTTTCTTATCTTTGAGCTATTTAGCACTCTATATAAATGTCGCCCCCCTTTTTTGGATTATCCTTTAAACTGATTGTGACATCAGCCTACTTACCTAATAGAATGTATTAAATAAGATGTTTAAAGTGTTCATTTTATATCTGATGATAGTCATAATTTTACCCTTTCTTGAAAGGGTTCTTTTAATCTTTTATCCTGATGGTGGAAGTATAAAATAGCAGCACTGCCATGGAAAACTCTTTTTCATTACTTAAGGTGAACATATTAACATACTATGCATATATCTCTACAGAATGAGTATATATGTGCATCAAGGATAGGTGCAAGAATGTTCATATTAAGCCTTTCTTATAGTAACCTATGACTGATACAGTCCAAATGTTTACAACAGCACCTTGATGAAATAAATTTTGTCATAAACAATGAAATATATTCATCAATAATAATTAAATAAATAACAAAGCAAGCAAACAAAAAGAAACTTTAAACATGAATCAATGTTACAATCATAATGTGGAGTAAAAGAAGCCCAAACAAAAGACTACATGCATAATTCCATCTACTAGTATATAAAATTTAAAAACACAAAGTATCTATCTATCTATCATCTATCTTTCTATCTATCAGGTTTAATGTGCATTTCTCAATATATGTCATAGTCCAACAAAATAGTCCATTAATCCATATATTTGTATATATAATACATATATCTAGTAAAACAAGGATAAAGTAAAAACATTTTCAAAGAAACATGTCCCACAGACTTTATAGTAAAAACTAATAAAATGTATCTCAGTAAGAAGAATCCTATCTAAAAAAAGAGTAATATGCAAATTGACCATACCTCCACTACACCCACAGGCCACACCCACCAGCCAATCAGGAACAGTATGCAAATTAACCCAACCAAGATGGCTGCAGCCATGGAGGGAGCAGGAGGCTTGGGTTTCCCCAGCAATGGAGGAAGCCAAGATTCCCCACAAACTCTGGCGGAACCTGGACCCCACTCAAGGCTACAAAGTTTCAATTATAGAAGATAAATAAATCCCAACAAAAATGGCTGCTGCCACTTAGTGAGCATGAGGCTTGGGTTTCCCCAGCGATGAAGTAAGCCAAGCTTTCCGCAGCCCTGGCCTCTGCTGAAGGCTACAAAGTTTCAATTAGAGAAGATAAATAAATCCCAGATACTAGGGCCTCTGCTTGGGTCACTGGGGAGCATTACTGGCCTGCAAACCACCACAGGCCATTCTTCCAGGCCGCCCCATGCCCCAAGGGAACCCCCACTCTGATCCAGGACACCCTTCAGGGCAAATCATCTGGCCCCTACCCGTGCACTAGGCCTCTATCCTATCTAATAAAAGAGTAATATGCAGATTGACCATCACTCCAACACACAAGATGGCTGCCCCCATGTGGTCAAAGATCCTGCCCCCATGTGGACACAAGATGGCCACCACATGATGGCCAGCAGGGGAAGGCAGTTGTGGGTGATCAGGCCATCAGGGGAGGGCAGTTGGGAGGGACCAGTCCTGCAAGGGAGGGCAGTTGGGGGTGATCAAGCCTGCAGGAGAGGGCAGTTAGGGGTGACCAGACCAGCAGAGGAGGGAAGTTGGGGGCAACTGAGCCTGCAGGGAAGGGCAGTTGCGGGGGACCCAGGCCTGCAGGGGTGGGCAGTTAGAGAGCACCAGACCTGCAGGGGAGGATAGTTAGGGGTGACCAGGCCTGCAGGGGAGGGCAGTTAGGGGCAATCAGGCTGGCAGGGGAGCAGTTAGGCATCAATCAGGCTGGCAGGGGAGTGGTTAGGGGGTGATCAGGCTGGCAGGCAGAAGCGGTTAGGGGCAATTAGGAAGGCAGGAAGGAGAGCAGTTGGGAGCCAGCAGTCTTGGATTGTGAGAGGGATGCCTGACTGCTCTGGATTGTGAGAGGGATGTCCGACTGTCCAGTGGGATTGGGCCTAAACGGGCAGTCGGACATCCCTCGAGGGGTCCCAGATTGGAGAGGGTTCAGGCTGGGCTGAGGGACACACACCCCCATGCACGAATTTCATGCACCGGGCCTCTAGTCCTATATAATAAAATCCTAACATGCAAATTGACCAAACAGCGGAAGAACCGGTTGCTATGACATACACTTACCACCAGGGGGCAGACGCTTAATGCAGGAGCTGCCCCCAATGTGAGAGAGACTCATGGACTGGTTGCCTCACGAATGTGCCCCAATGCAAGAGCTGCCCCCTGGTGGTCAGTGTGCTCCCACAGGGGGAGCCCTGCTAAGCCAGAAGCCAGGCTCACAGCTGGAGAGTACAGCAGTGGTGGCAGGAGCTTCTTCAGCCTCCACAGCAGCACTAAGGACTCCTTAGGGGTCCCAGAGTGCGAGAGGGTGCAGGCCAGGCTGAGGGACCCTCTCTCTAGTACACAAATGTTATGCACCGGGCCTCTAGTATTATACATAAAAGGGAGGCATGAGATGCAAGAAATAACAGTGGTAATTTTTTCTCACATGGATATAAGATTTGATCAATTATGTTCACATTATGGAGGATACAACAAGGTATCACTAAAATACAGAGTTAATAGCATACACTGCAGAAGAAAGTTATAAGAATTAGATTTGTCCTTAGGTTAAGCCACAGGTTCCAACCTACTGCACCTGTTCATTGCTCCTGACACTACATTTAGAATCTCATTTGTGCCCTCTGCCCCACTGAACTTCTTTTGCTTTCAGATTGCCCTCCCTGAGACCATGTCAGTTTACTTCCACCCACTGTCAGCTCCCAGGATGCAAGGCAGAGACAAACCCGATTCCTTGCTCCTTGCTCAGAGCGGTGTGTCAGAAACAGGATAGCTATGAATACCAACTTTTTTGGCAATCCAGAAACCCCATCATGCTCTCTGCAGTTTCCCACTTGAGCACTGGCACTGCTTTTGAGTTTTTCTGAGTGCCAGGATACACTTTAGGGTCTCACTGATTTAATAATCTAAGTCAGCAATTTTCAACCTTTTTCATCTCATGGCATACTAATTACTAAAATTCTGTGGCACACCAAAGAATATATTATTTTTTCTTGCCAATCTGACCAAAAAAAAAAAACACTATGATTTTGATTCATGCTCACTGGACAGCTATTGTTGGGTTGGCTGTTGTCTTTTTTTTTTTAAATCCTAACCCAAGGATATTTTTTTCCATTGATCTTTAGAGACAGAGTGGAAGAGGGGTGGGGGAAGACAAGAGAGAAATAGAGAAACATCGATGTGAGAGAGACTCATGGACTGGTTGCCTCATGAATGTGCCCCAACTAGGGCCAGGGATCAGACCTGCAACCGAGAAACGTGCCCCTTGAGTGGGAATAGAACCCATGACTCTTCGGTCCCAGGGCCAACACTTTAATCACTGAGCAAAACCATGGTGGCTGTCATTTTTTTATTTTGACAATCTAAGGGAAAAGAGACCAGTGCCCATGACTAAATAGTTAGATATTGTATTTTTAAAAATTCTTGTGTCACACCAGTGTGCCTCTTGTGGCACAACAGTTGAAAATCACTGATCTAAGCAACTGCTTCGTCAGGTGTTTTACTTTGTTGTTATTGTTCCTTACCTCTCATAGTTTCTGTCAATTGAGGTATTGATTCTGTATTGGCCAAGGAAGATTTTCTTTGTTCTTAGAATGAGAGTTACCTTGCTAAAGTTTGCTCTGCTTAAATCACTGGCATGACAAATTCTGCATACCCTAGTTTTGAGGTATTAATATGGTTTAACAGAACAGGTGGTTGAGATTTTTGTTGCTATCATTCACTAAGGCATATATCCTTGTACTTCCCAAGAAATATTTGAAAGCCACATATGAATAATATTTGGACTTTCAGTCAGTTTGGCTTATAAGTTCTGCTGTAATCATCCATGCATACAGATATCCAAAATTGTCTAGTAAATTATTCTTAGAATTCTTAGCTGTACCTAATTTAAGGTTTATAAAATGATACCAAAAGTTCATTTATTTCGTGGGGATCTTCATTGAACCTGGACACAACATTGTCTTAAAACTATCTTGATAGTAAAGTAAGTTAAATCCTGTGAAATTGCTATTTGACCATTTTGACCCATAAAAACTGAAATTACATATATATTTTAAGTAAATGTATGCTTATTAATGTTTTACTCACAAAATGATATAGTATGATGACACTCTATATTTTGTTTATGTATGTGTGAAATATTTTTCTAACACTTCTTCTCGATGGTAGTGGCCAATTTTTAGGCATGGAGACTTTGTATAAATTTAATTGAGAGAGTATCATATAGAAAGACAGGGACTTGCCTATTTTCTTCTATTTGAATTCTTAACACCAAGAAGAACTTGGAACAAGTGGGTACTCAATAAGTACTAGCATAAATGCACAAATGAATTTTTATATTTTTATAGCCAATGCATCTGGAAGACAAAAAAAAACAACAATGATTGAGTGCCTACTATATTCTAGTCATTTTTACTTTTTATAGTTATAATTTATTATCACAAAAGTAAACTTATTCTAATAAATCTTAAACATTCCAGAGATATATAACAGAAAATAAAAGCCCACATAATCTAGTTCTCAAGGTTATTACTCTTCATGTGTTATGAATATTGCCCTGTTTTTTTTCCTATCATATATATTTATATAGTATACATTTAAAGTCATCCTGAAACCCAAATTTAAACCATTAAATATTGCTTTGCTCTTTCTTCATTGGATTCCTTTTCCCTTTGCCCAACAGTGCCTCTGAAAAAATATGAAGGCTTGAGGACACATTATATGCATAAGATCCAGAGAGTTGAGTTTCTTCTCTCATGTTAGCCTCACAACATGCCTACAAGTAGGCATTATTAATCGCATTCTTAGTGAAGAAGCTCAGGGATATTAAGGAACTTGTCATACAACTAGTGGGACATTTTGGCTTGCTTCACTAAAGTGCCTTGTGCACCATGGATCTTGGCTTGTATTTTCTATATCATGGCAAAATTCAAAATGAATAGAATTGAATTGTAGACATTCATAGTTAGTATTATATTGTCCATTTGCATGAAATGGCTGAGTAAAACTTGTTTTCACATTTGTTGTCAACTAAGAATAGTTTTTAAGTTTAAATTCAAATGTCAACACTTTAGTTTAATTTAAAATCATCAAACAAAGGGAAAAATAATGGACCGATTTGGTGAGATAAAGACAGTACCTGGCACCAGTAGCATACAAATAGGTATATGTAATTGAAAACTTGTGTCATATTAGTATAAGATAAAATATTCTTGGGATATATTCCTAGAAATAAGATCACTGGGTCAAACGGGAGTTCCATTTTTAGGTTTTTTTGAGGAAACTCCATACTGTTCTCCACAGTGGCTGCACCAGTCTGCATTCCCACCAGCAGTGCATGAGGGTTCCTTTTTCTCTGCATCCTCACCAGCATTTGTCATTTAGGAAGGATATATGCACCCCTATGTTCATAGCAGCACAATTTACCATAGCTAAGGTATGGAAACAGACTAAATGCCCATCTGCAGATGAGTGGATTAAAACACTGTGGAACATCTACACAATGGAATACTACGCTGTGGTAAAAAAGAAGGAATTCTTACCATTTGCAACCACATGGATGAAACTGGAGAGCGTTATGCTAAGCGAAATAAGCCAGGCAGAGAAAGATAAATATCACATGATCTCACTCATTTGTGGAATATAATGAACAACATAAACTGATGAACAAAAACAGATCCAGAGACAGAGAAGCACCAATCAGACTGTCAAACCTCAGAGGGAAGGTAGGGGAGGGTGGGGGTAATGGGGGAGAGATCAACCAAAGGACTTGAATGCATGCATATAAGCATAACCAATGGACACAGACACGAGGGGGGTGAGGGCATGAGTCGGGGGGAAGAGGGGAAAATGGAGGGATAAGGACACATATGTAATACCTTAATCAATAAATGGAAAAAAAGATAAAATATTGAAAATTATCTTCAGAAAAGAAAAGACATAAATTATATGCACTAAGAAAAGATCATAAAATCAATAATAAAGTGATTGGATTAAAAGGTTAAATGACACAAAAAGATTTATCTAGAGACCCAGGGTTTTACAATTTCTTCTCCACTGGTAAAAGTTTTATTCCTGTCTTCTTAAAGGAACATTTACATTTATTAACAGTCTTATTGTAAAAAATGTGAAAACACTTATTTGTAAATAAAAATAACTTAATTTGCTTCTGCATGTTTTAGAAATGCCATTGATGCCTGGGTATCAGTCTGTTAAGGTGAGAGCTAGTTTGATAAAAGACAGCACACCAGAGGCCATTACAGAAGAAAAATGGTGACACCTAAACCTTTAGAAACAGAAAGCTGTAGGAGGCTGCCTAATCATTTGTCTCACAAACAGAGCATATGTTCACATACTGGTGTCTTATAAACCTGAAGGCATAGGCTGCATTTGTCACTAACTCCAACCCAATATTTGTTTTCAATCATTTCTAACCCAAGAGGCCTGGATGATACAAACCCAATTTAAAGGCTAACAAAATTGCCTTCCCCTCTCTGTATTGCAACGAGTTATGTGCCTCACATAAAGAGGAAGGCCTTTATTGTCTCTCTGATCTGGCAGCTTTTATTTTGTTTCAGCTTTACAATGGTAGCCTGAAAACAGATGTACAAAAGATTTAGATGTGTTCATGATGCCCAGTTTGTAGAATCGGTTTTTATTTCCCCTGTCTATCTTGGACTGTGGTAATTTTTATTTACATATTCATTTTTTGGTGCAAAAACAAAACACAAGTGATTTGCCAGATGTGAAAATTAATATGTCTGAATTGGTCGTGGGATCCAAACAGTAGCCCTTTTTCGAAAGTAACATGGCATGAGATCCGGGGCCTGGGTTTTGCAGATGTGAGGCCTCTGCAAAACCCAGACTTGGGCAGTTTGCCTAGCTTCTCAGCGCCTCGTTTTTCTTTTCTCTAAAATGAGGCTACAACTACCTATCCCACAACGCTGTTGTGAAGATTAAATCAAAGAAGAGAGCACAAAATAATTGCATTATATATGTGAACTTTCCCCTCCATGGATGCCAACTTGATTAGCTTCCACTGGACAAAAGTACAATGTTGACCTTTTCCTTTTCCTGAGTGGGATATGCAGTAGAATCTCCTGGATCTTGGCCTACCAGGTTTTATGCTTGCCAAAATAAATTGTAGAGGTAGTTTGGCTCCATCTTGAAGCTAGAGCACTAAGAAATTGGCTCCATCGCTGTCATTTTCCTCTCAATTCCTCTCATCTGTCATAGCACAGTAGTTATGAAAAATGAAACCATAAATTCAATTTAGAGGGCAATTTGCAGCTAATCTTTGGAGTAATTCCAGTGTGAATAATGCAGCAATTTGGATGCATGGTCAGTCACTTCAGTCCTAATTTATTAGTATTTAAGAAATCTTTCTTTCATTAACGGTAATTACTAAACAAGAGAAAATAATTTCTTCAAGATTATCTACCTATGAAGGTAGATCATGCTTTCAGTTCTGAAAAATGGCTATATTGTTTGTTAAAATTATGATGACACATACAAGCTTTTGTGTTGTTATTTAAAGACACAAGTTATGTTTAGATTGTGAGCAATAATTCTTTCCAGCTCTGTGTGAACAACTTAGCCATAGCTTATGTCTACTTTTTTTTCTGATATAACTCCCATTAGTTAACATTTTGAATATCTCAGCAGAAGGACCCTGGCATTTGTTATTGATTTACCACACTCCTTACACCTTGAAGGATGTATTACAATCTAGCTGCAAAAAGGGTGACATTTTTGTTCATGACTAAGAATCAAGTTTATCTGAACATTTTTACTAGTTTTTAAAACTCGGTATTCTGACACATCCAATATACTGTGAGTCATATGATTAAATATAGTAACATCACTTTAAAATCTATAAAGAGCAGTCCTACAAAAATGTTTGTATTCATTTTCTGTATTTTATTCATGGGTTTTAACTATGATGTGTCACACTATAGAAAAATGTATTTCAAAACAAAGCAAAATGCCTTCTCTTAAAACTTTTTGCATCATTCTACAAAAGCACCTTATTTTTTTTAAAAAAAATTATTGATTGATTTGAGAGAGAGAGAGAAGCATTGATTTGTTGTTCCACTTATTTATATATTCACTAGAGGCCCGGTGCATGAAATTCTTGCACGGGGTGGGTGGGGGCTGTCCCTTAGCCTGGCCTGTGCCCTCTCACAATCTGGGACCCCTCGGGTAGGGTCCCTAGGTCTGGCCAGCAATCAGGGCCTATAGGGGCTTTCCTTCCCCCAGCTGCCTGCAGCTGGCCCTGCCCCCGCCACTGCCACTGCTTGCCATCTGTGCAGCACTGCCCCTCCCCCCCACTGGTTGCCTCCCTCTGTGGGCAACAGATGTGGGGTGCAATCGCTTGGCTGGCCTGGGTCTCCCTCTGTGGGGTGATCGTTCGCAGAGACACCCCCCATCGATTGACCCACAGAGAGTGGCCTTGGCCTCCTTCTGTGGGGGAATCATAGGGCAATGGTAGGGCCTCCCAATCAATCGCATTGCACCTCCTTGGCTGGCCTGGCACCAGTGCATGTCATAGCGTGGTCATCCGGAAAGTCATCTGGACAGTCGTTCTGCTGTTCGGTCACTCAGTCGATTTGCATATTACAATTTTATTATTATAGATTGGTTGATTCTTGTATATGCCGTGACCAGGGAAGAAACCTAAAACCTTGGGGTATCCAGAGGACACTCTAACTCAAGCATGTCAAACCCAAAGGCTTACACGGGCCAAATAAACAAGGTTTAACTTTATGTGGGCTGCAAAAAAACAAAAGCTTCAATTTTCATAGAAACGTAAGTTTGTTTCGCTAGAGACATGCTGAATACAAAGGGCTGAAATAAATGAGTAATCATTAGCATAAAATAATAGAACATTTTAATAAAAATTAATATTTTATCTTGAACATTAACTTACCAGGCACTGAATAACTAAACAAATGAATAAGCCTAATGCAAATAAACCTATTTTTCTTGTTCTCCAAAAGCAAAATATTTCCTGTTGCACACACCAAACAAGTCAGTACAAGACTAATGACGTGGCAATCCGCTGCTAAAATATTTACTGCTAGTATTAGCAGAGAGAAATGGTGCGCCTGCGCATAAGGCGCATAAGGGAAATGAATGTAACATAATTAAAGTAATCAGTCATTAGTGAATGTTGTAGTTCGTTATGAATAATTATGTATAACAGGATATTGTAAAAATTGAGTTATGAATTTTTATTAAAACATTTCTTATTATATTATTCATTATATTGGCTGGGCCACAAAAATATTCGTTGTGGGCCGCATATGGCCTGAGGGCCATGAGTTTGACATGTTTGCTCTAACCAACTGAGCTACCTGTCCAGGGCTTAAAATCTTATTTTTCATTCATCCTCCCTTCCTATCTAAATTCAGGGCCATGAATCCTCCAGAGTTTGTATTATTCCATTAGGCAGGGACTGTACTTGCAGTCCAAGGTTTATAAAATTCTCTTCCAGTTTTGGCATTTATTAAAATGAAGTAAATAAAGAAGAGTTGAGGGATAGCCCCAAGGTTGTAGAGGTGAGCTATGCCACTTCAGGTGCTATATAATGCAAGGACAGGAGGGCTTGTACTTAGAGTTGCCATCATAGTGCTGGGGCAATTGCTTTGTGAATATGATGACATTCCATTCTATGCAATGTAATCTAATTAAGAAACTGATCAACATTATCATGGAATTTCCCCAGAGGTTATATATTTGTAACTTTTTATATGTATAGGTATTCACTGAACATTAACATTATATGTAGGGTTAACTTCAAGTGACATGAGTTGATGGTGTTAAGTCCTAATGATTGCTTTAAAAATGAGCTAGCTTTAGGACAACCGTGGTACCCCGTGGGCTCATTAGCAGAGGGCAGGTATCCTTCCTTTTTGTGGGAACCATGGTCTTGACTGTAAATTCAAAACTCTCCTGAACTCTCCACACTTTTTGCTGTGTTGTTGTTTTTTTGTTTGTTTCATTTTTTTGTTTGTTTGTTTTTGTTTTTTTTGCTGTATTGCTACAAATTTTTTCCCATTGTCTCTTGATTCTCAAAAGGGAGATCTGGGGTTGAGGTTAAACTTAGAGAAGTGAGGAGGGGAAGAAGCCAATGTGTGTTTAGAAGGGCCTTAGCCTCAGCTCTGGCCATTTCTCACCTGCCATGAGTTACAGGTAAATTCTCTTATCAAATATTTTAGGGCTAGTAAAGCCCTATCTTCATTTCCTCCCACAAAAGCACAGCTTTGGAAAATTCCTCTTACATAGTGGCATCTTTATTCTCTTCACTTTCATACTGTGAAAATGACATGAAATTTATCAGAAGTCATTGTGTGTGTGTGTGTGTGTGTGTTATCCTTAAATTGTTTGCAAAAATGTTTTAAGTTTTAATTTGTTTGTTTCTCTGTTTAGAAAGAAGCATAGTTTTGTTTTAATTTTCTACAAATTTTGTTTTATTGTCCAAAAAAAAATGGTGGCTAAAAACGTGGGAAGTTTACTGTTTTCATTACATCAGAAGAAAATACTTCATAAAACTTTCCACAATAACTCGAATTACACTGAGACTGACAATGCCTGGTCTGGATGGAGGATGTTTGGAGGTGTGGGATTTCTGGCCATTCAGAGCACTGGTAAGGTTTTAAATTTGGTCCAGGTACTTAAGTGGGACTCCTCCTCCTGGGACCTGTGAGAAGTGGTTATGTTTTTGTTTGCTTTGGCCCAAGAGATATTTGCATTAACTTAAATCCTTAGGTATCTGAGTAATTTTGTGAAACATTATTTACCTTATCTGAAATCCTGTGGGATTATTTTACATTTAAATTGGGGCTAAACATGTCTGTTTATTTGGTTAGCTAAGTTTGGATCCTTTAAAAGTGAAATGGTTGTTTGCTTGGTCTATTTAAAGTAGTGCTTTTTTTCTTGCCTTTTCTAGTGTTTGTGTTTATTCAAACAAGTTCAAAATGTTTATATTGCATATTAGGTTTAATATCTCTGAGCCTTGTAGGTAAAATAAATCATATTTGCATTTCTTCAAAAAAAGACCTGTCCCTCTGCGCTGTTCCCAAACATTATTCCCTTTGAGTTAGAGCTAACTGGGTCATTATTTGTGTTTCTGTGGTGCTTTTATTATGCTTTTATCATTGTATGTATTATATGTGTTTGTTTAATTTTCAAATTTCCATTCTAAACTTTATTGAGTTTAAGATGGGGTATATTTTGGCACTAGAAACTTTTATAGTGATATGTAGCAGGCAATCAATATGTTTGTTCAATTGAGTTTCAAACAGCTCCCAGGTGATTCCTATGAGGACCCTTCTACTCTAAGTGTGCAGACTTCAGGTCAAGAAAAGCAACATCACTTGGGAGTTAAGTCACAAATGCAGAATGGCCAGCTCCTCCCCAGACCTACTGAATCACAATGTGCATTTTCCCAAGATCTCCAAGTGATTTCTGTAAAGTAAAGTTTTAGAAGCACTGTTATAGATCTGCAAGTCTGTGGTTTTACAAGTGCGGTCCCTAGACCAGCAGCATTAATGTCATCTGGGAACTTTTTTAAAAGTCCTAATCTCAGATGTACTGAATTAGAGGCACTGGTGAGGCACAACAATAGTAACAAGATCTCTAAGTAATTCTGATACATTCTAGTTCTGAAAACAAAGATAACTGACCCTTAGTAAATATAAAATTCAAGTGGAAAGGACAGGTTCACCAATATATTATATAAGAGAAATATGATTACAATTAAGTATTTTATTCACTTATATTATTTTCTTAAGATTTAATGAAAAGCCATGAATTTTTCGTATAAATACTCACATAAAAGTTTTTCAATGCCAAGTTCTAAATATTTTAAAGTTAAAGAGTTCTCATGGTTGATCTTTTAGGCTGACAGCATTTTAAACACGTGGATTTCAACCGTGGCAATCAAGCTTTTTTATTTTTTATTTATTTTTAAAAAATATATTTTTATTGATTTCAGAGAGGAACAAAGGGAGAAAGAGATAGAAACATAAATGATGAGAGAGAATCATTGGTCAGCTGCCTCCGGCACACTCCACACCGGGATCCTGCCCCCAATCTACATATGCCTGATGTGGAATCGAACCATGACCTCCTGGGTCATAGGTCAATGCTCAACCACTGAGCCATGCCAGCCAAGTAACCTCATGAGCACTCTTAAGAGATAATGTTGAACTTTGGCATTGAAAATATTTCTCGGTCCTAAAAAATTTATGATTTTTGTTATGCTCTAAGGTAATTTAAGGAATAATCAATATTAATCAGTGCCATACACTGACAACTGGATTGCTTTATACCACCAAATTCCCATATTAAAATGTTTTCCCTGACAGTGATTTGAATCTTCCTCACACTAGGCTACTCTCAGGTTTATTTTTTTTAAAAAGTTTCTTCAATTTTTAAATCATGTAACCATAGAGATAATATCCATTTCCTAAAAACATTGAGGTGATTAAGCAATGACATCTAGGTGTGTCGCAGACAGAAATTGCAGATCTCGATGAAAATTATAAATTATAATTGTTCTAACCCTTCACCTTTTGGAGACAAGTTTGAACTATCAGACAGGTTAAGTTTGATGGCTGATTAATAGAAATGAAAAATAAATTTTCAAAAATTATCCAGGAACTCATTCTAAATTGCTTAAAGAAACAATTATAAATCTATTCATTTACAAGAAAAAAAATTATAGAATGTTAATGTGATTTGTAAACCAAAGGAGTGAGATGCAGGAGAAACTTTTAGTGTGGAATTTTAACTATTTAGTAGTATAACCAATGAAGTCCAAGGAAGAAAATTATTTCAACTAAATTTGGCATTGTCTAGAAAGTAGTAGAAACAGAAGGTCAAAATTGGGTTCCTTGACCCCATTATAATAAAGAAGGAAAATAGGTTAAAGGTCACTGAAAGGAACTTGGTAGAAGAGTTCAATCTGAACTGAATGCAAAGTAGATACTACTAGGATAGTATTCAAAAAGAAGGTCCTCATTATTATTCACAGGGCAATATGGGTGGGGGAATGGGAGTTTTTTAATCTGGTAGAGGATTACAGAATATGTAAAGCCTATCCGCACTATTTAAATCTGTTAAAACAAATTTGGGGAGGAGTTTGAAACTGCCTTAAGACAATGTGGGATCCCTGTGTTGTGTATACTGTTGGCATTTAAAACAAATCTAAGTCAATCCTGCCAGAGTTCTGCTAATATATTGTGAGTTTGAGTGCTATGTAAAGATACACTCCACACAGAAAGGGGCATTACGTATTAATATTTGCCTGTATGGTGTTTTAAATGAATTTGTCTTCTCTTGTTTCTAAGAATTTGTATGCCAAGACCTAATTTTTCTCACCCTAATAAGTACCCTTGTTCTGTGCAAGGTAGGCAGTCAGTAAATCATTATGGTGTGGTTGGTTTTTTTTTTAGGTCCAGGAAATTATCAATTTTTTGGTTTAAAAAAATGGTATGGTAACCACGTTCTATTCTGTAATTGTTACAAACAAGTAGGAAAGTAAATTAGTAAAGATAATTTAATTTTGAATATTTGGAAGAATTTTCAGTTATTCAGTTAAGATTCTCTACTATCAAATACTTTTTACATAATTTCTCCAGTTTTAAAATTAGAATTTTGTGAATGTGTGACCTAGGTACATAAAAGTTTTGAGGAGTTGTTTTTCTTAGTTGCTCATTTTGGGCAGTTCTGTGGATTTTCACCAACATGACAGTGAGGTCACAGTTGAGGAAAAAGCGGTAGTAGAGTTGAAGGAGGCATGTTGGGTGTGGAGGAAGCGAGCTCGGAGGAGAGATGTCACAAAAGCACTAGAAACTAAAGAAGTGACTGAAGTTGCTTCTGTAGTCACAAAGGTAGACAGTGGAAACAATAGTGGTAGAGGCAACAGTAGTGTCATCATTTGTGACTTGCAGGCAGAGTCTGAAGAGTATTGGCAGCGCATGGCAGAACTGGTGGGAGAAGAAGTGAAGGAGGTTGAGAGATTGGTGATCTAAGGACAAGTGTCCTAGAGTGTTGTAGAAGACCGAAGAAACCCAAGCGATGCTTAGAGAAATGGAGTTACACAGCTTTATTATGCCGGTGGCCTCAGAAGAGTTGCCTCTAAAATCTGAGCAAAGCAATATGGTGGGAGCTTTTCCTTTATACCCTTTTGGTGTCTTTGTCCCCCAAATATGGATTATACCTCTGGACCTTTCACGGGCTTTGCAATAAGCCCCAGGTGTTGGGGGTCTTGAGACCATACCTAAGGACCTTGCCTGGCGCCAGCACTGATAACCCCCTCTGGGGGCTGTGTGCTGTTCATGGTTTATGGCCTCTGTAAAATGTGAGCATTTAGGTAACAGGGCTTGCAAGACCAGTTTGTGGAGAAAGGGGCAATGACTTAATAATAGGTTATCAAAAATGTACACTGGGCTTGCTGGCTCAGATTTAGATTGCTAGCCCCCGCAAATATCAGGGTTACATTGGAATTAGCCTTTTAGCCTTCTCATTGGAAAGACAAAGAAGGCTGTTTTGGAATAATGTAATCTCAGATACAAAGTCGCTTCTACCCTAAATTGTGTCTTAAGGACTCCAGTATTTTCTTCTTTTTAAAAAATTAAACTTATTGGGCAACCTTAATTAATAAGGTTATAAGTTTCAAGTGTACATTTCTATGATACATGATCTGTATATTGCATTATGTGCCCACCATCCAAAGTTAAATCATCATTGGAAATGACCCAGGTATAGAGTGTGATGGGGAGGCATACATTTTATAAAAAGATTTTAATGCATGGCTTCAATGTTCTGCTGGCTTCCTTATGTAGGAACAAAGGAACACCATTCACATTTGTTACATTTTTTATAGACATCTTTTTCTCCACATCTGTCCTCCACTCCCCATTGCTCAAGTTGTCTGTCTCTATGACAAAAAGGATTGAAAAACACTTCTGTTAGGGTCACTGAAGGAGGAGCGCACAAAGCCAAAAGGGGTAAAGAGTTATAAATTTATTGTTACATTGCTAGTGATACAGGATTTTTGGACTGGAACACAAGGTGTTCCCCTGGGCAGGATGGCTCCCCGGATTCTTTGTCCTTCAGAGCCAAAGAATGAATCCAAGGAGGGAAGATGGTATAGCAAAGGTGGAAATTTAGTGAAGAACAAGTACAGACTCCCACGTGGGGAAGGGGAAAGAATCTCACAGCACAGACTCCCAGGTGGGGAAAGGGAGAGTCCCACCAAGCTCCTGTTTCCATGGTTTATAAAGGCTGAAGTTCTTGATGCCTTGATATCCCCTCTGATTGGTTGCTATTCCCCTTTGAATTGGTCACTATATTAACTCCTGAGCTCAAAGGTCAAACCTCACTGGGGACCTGTGAGGCAACTCCTCCCTCATTGTTCTATTTCCTCTGGGCTTTCTTCCTCCTTCTTTATCTTGTAAATATAGAACTTTTGTTACTCCCAGTTCCCTTATCTTATGTAAATGAAACTGTTGTCTTATGGAAATGTACCCTCTCCCCAGCTCTGTAGCCCTGTGTTGTTGTTTTTTCATGGACCCCCCCACCCCCAATTCTAAAAACTCCCTAAACCAGCCTATTTCACCCCTAAAATTTTCTATTTCACTAGCAGAAGGGCTGAGGCCAAAATGGCATCATCAGGGCAGAGTAGGGGGAGCAGGATATTTATGTCTCTTGTAAAGGTCAGAGTAACTGATGGGACCAGGTGCAGGTGGGGGCCAGGTGTAGGCCATCACTGGAAATTTGGGTGAGATGGTTTACTGGAAACTGAAGGTCGTTAATCATGAAACCTACAAGGGAAAGTCTCCAGGAGGGGCAAGAGCCCCCAGCAGGGCATAATGGAGCACAAGAATGTACCTAACATTCCAGGGAGGGTCTAGAGCCCCAAGCAGAGCATAATGGGTGCAAGAATATGCCTAACACGTTTCACCTCATTGCTGAATCCGGAAGAGATGGAGCCAAAAGCTGACTTTTGTTGGCTTTGACCACAGTCTGATGTGTAGTCAGCTACCCCTTAGGATGGTGTTCGGCAAACTCATTAGTCAACAGAGTCAAATATCAACAGTACGATTGAAATTTCTTTTGAGAGCCGAAAACCGACTTCTGTGCATGGGCCACCAAGTTTCAATTGCACTGTAAGTGCGCGCTCGCACGTGGTATTTTGTGGAAGAGCCATACTCAAGGGGCCAAAGAGCCGCATGCGGCTCCCGAGCCGCAGTTTGCTGACCACTGCCTTAGGAGATGAAAGCTTTCAAGCATTAGTGAATACAGATCATTCATTCAACTAACTATTTTTTGTGAGAACCTAGATAAACCAGGACCAAAGAATGTTAAGGGTTTGCAAGATTTATCTAATTCTTGTTTTGGGATATTCTTTTTATTTGTTTTTAATAATTTGTATAAAATCCCTGTATAATGAAAAAGGGCTTGTGCGGAAAGAGAAGCTAACTGAGAAAATCCTATAGAGAGTCTTCTATAACTTTCTTGCTCTATAACTTTCTTCTCTCTCTTCTTGGAAAATGCGCAGATCCAGTGCCATGGAAAAGTGGTCTATTGGCATCCCAGGAATAGTCTTTTATTAAAAGATAGAAAAAGATGCAAACGGTACTATTCTGAGACATTTTGTACTAACCTATCATCATTCAAGGGATGCTCGGCAAAGTTATTAATGACTTCAATTTATTTTTTATTTCTCTAAAGAAACTTTTTGTCAAATATGAAATAGGAGGAATAGACCTGGTTGCAAAGATTACTCATGCTTTCCTTGCCCATGTGAGGAGTACAAGAGCTGTAAAAACAATGTTAATCTGTTGGGGAGACTAAAACTCCACTGCTATATGGAGTATTCAAAGCCGAATTAAGAAAATAATGCATTAATCCAAGTTTTAAGGAATGTTTTAAAACCAAAGGTCCAAAGAAATTCACACAATAATTATTTTTGCTATTTCATCTTTTTTTGTTGGTTTCCCTCCAAAGTCTTATAAAATGCTTTTTTTTTTTTCCTGTTTTATTTCACCAATAGATAATTTTTTTATATAGGGAATCCTGCTTTTTATCATGATTTTGAACCTTTTCTATTTAAAATACTATTGCTGTGTTTTCTGAAGTTAGTTAGATATTCCCCTGGAAAAATTTAATTATAGAATTTAAGATTTTATATTGTTTACTGTCCATCTTCACCAATGGACTGTAAACTTGGTTTGTTTTCACATCAAGCACAGTGCCCGGCATAAAGACTGTGGTTTTATGAATTCTTTGGTAAATAAATGACAGTGTTTTCTGCCACAGTTCTGGAAACATTCATGGGATAAGAACAATTTTAAACGCTTTCAGTTGAAGAATCTATGTGTAACAATACAAGTTTTGTCCTTCCAGCTACAAGTTTGTTGGCTTAATGATGTGTTTATTGATGATGTTGTCGATGGCACAGTCATCAGAATAAGAAATGAAGAAGCACAGACCTCCTTGCAAGAGAAGGATGGGTAATAAGCTTCCATTTCCTATTGAATTACATATTGTGAAAACACAGAACCAATATTTATATGAATAGGAAAACAATTTCTCTTGTTTAGACAGGTTAAAATAAGATTTCTTTCATGGTGGAGACATAGTCATTGCTTTTGGTAGAATGCATAATACCCTAGTTTTACAGCCTTGAGGGAATAATGTTTTGTTTTGTTTTACTCATGCTTTCTTTCTATTTCATTTGTGTTTCCAAAGTGATTCTTTATTTCAAGAGCTCAAATTGATTCATTTGAGTAGCCTACCAAATCTTCCACTGTGCTTATATTGTTCTGTGACATGTATTTCTTTCTTAGTTTCTCTCGCGCCCCCCACTCCCCATCTCAGCACTTGGAGAAAGCTTTATCACCAATTCATGGTGGTTATTAATAGACTGCTGGTCCAACATGGCATTTCATATGTTTGTTTTTATACAAAGGAAGAATAACATTTTGTTGTTATTGCTCTGCTTATATAATTACTGTGCTTACCAGTAAAGTAAGAATTTTTGTTTACAGATTCCAAATTTTGTGTTTATCTATTAAGCAGATTTGAATCAGGTAATGGGTGTTGAACTTTGATTTGTGCATCCTTCATACCCTGTTGATTTTGAGATGAATCAAGATTTCATTTCCTCATTTTATGAACAAGCTAAAAATGTGATTTACGAAAATAAGCAAACCAAAACAAAAGCAATTTGCACACAGCATTTTTTCTGTTACACCAGTGAGCTGTTCACATCCTCATATTACAGCATTCCAAACAGTTCTTATATAAGATATTAGAACAACTAGCTTATAAAACTATGCTGAAAATTGTATGCTGTTATGATGTAAAACAATGCAAGGGCCATGATGTAAAGGGTCATACTTAGCCTTTTCATTCCTAGTGCTAATAAATAGTGGAGTGATGGTGCATGCTCAAGAAATATTTGGTGAAAAAAGAATGCAGTAAGGAATAAATGATTCTATAGGGAATACATTCTAGTTTCCATTCTTTAAAATCTTTTTCATGTCTATTTAATCCTTTTCATTCATATATATTTAATACATATATGACATTTCTTTAGGAATAAGAAAATAGCAGCTAATTTTTTTGAACAGCAATTATATGTTAGGTAGCATGCTAAGTGCCATGTATGAGTTCCTTAATCTTTTCATTTTATGAGGTCAATTTTATCCCATTTATGAGATGGGGAAAATTAAGAAGGAAAGTATATTCGAGTCCATTAAAATGGTTTACTCCATTTGAGATGGTACATGTGTGGCTCTGTTAGAAGTTAGATGAAAGATAAGAAACAGTTTTATTCTCTCTGGTTTTGTGAAACCACTATTCAATTAATCTACAACTGACTGTGACATATGAAAAATAACTTACTTACATTTTTCAAATAAGTGGAATATAAACTGAAATAAAAATAAAAAAACATATAATGGTTTTCTCTGAATAGAAATGATTTAGTTTTATCACTTTACAACATCAATGAAAATAAAAATGTAAGATATGACAGATCAAAGGCCAAAACAACCATGATATTATCTATTAATGAAATTCCAAGGCAACCAGCACTGTGGTGTCTGTTTTCCCAGATAGTGATATCACTCTTTAATCCTTTATTATAAATTTAAGAGTAAACATTAATAGTTTATGACATTTGATTAAAATGGAAATCACCTACATCTTTGGGGATTGTCACCCATTCCTTGTTTACAGATGCATGAAACTCAAACTTTTCCTTTTAATATAAGAACAATGGCTTTTCTTTGAAATTACTTCCTATTAATTATTGGTGTCATGCAGAAGTGAGGGTAATGAGGGAGAAGGGATGAGGACAGGGAAGAGAATATTCATGGTGGCTTTAAAATCCAAACATCACTATTGTCTTGACCACAATAAAAATCTAATTTATGTAATTCATGTATTACAGAAACAAGAATGAAAAAGTAATCAGGCAACAAGATGACATTTGTTATTGGCTATTTTGAGATAGATTAACTTTTTTGAGTTTCACAATCTCAGTTTCCATCTGTTCTGTAACCTTGAGAGCCATGTCTTTCCAAGAGCAGGTCTTTGGGAAAATTCCAGGCCCAGCTGCAGCCCCTGGGTTGTGCTTATCTGGGATTCTGTTTCAGTCACCATGAGACATGTCTGGTTTTTATAGTCATCGGGTGAGACGTGAGTTTGGCTGCTTAGTGATAGAAACTTATAATCAATTAACAAGCAACACAAAATAAAGTTAAGATAATCAAAGAATATCCCAAATATTAGGGAAATTCATTATTTAATAACTTAAATGAATGTACTTCTGTGCTGTGTTTTGTATGTAAAGGAAGAAATAATCCCTCTCAGCAGCAGTCTTATTTTTAGTGGAATTTGTACTTATTAGAATTTTATTAAGTGTGTTGGTGACTTCTTTTCTGTTATAAACAATAGCTCTTCCCATATTAAGAAAGAAACAAGGAGGGAGGTAGCAAGGTAGAGGTAGGGAGGAAAATAAACATGTAGGTCAATCACTGACCCCATTTCTCTCTGGGGCTATATTGCTTGCAGTCTTTCTAAATGTGTTTAAGAATTGGCTTCATTTTTTTTTTATTATTCATTTCCTTTCACCCTTCATTTTGGTTTCTACCACCTTCTGTTTCTGTCTAATTGCCAATTGTTACTGACATAAGTTGACAAAGTGGCATTTTAACTTATAGGCTAAGTCGAAAACAGACTCAGGGAAGTTAACTGTCTTGTTCAAGATCACCCGGTTTGTAAATAGTAGGCTGAGATTAAAAGTGAGGTTTTCAACGTCAAAACATGTCTTTCAAAAATCTCCTCATTTCAGTCTTCCTTTGACTTCATTCATTGGTCTGGCATTAAAGCCTCCCCTGCTCTCTCCTCAACCTGTGTTTAACTTTCTCTCAGTGATGCTTTAGTAAGACCCCTTGCATAGCCAAGTTAGTGGGATAACAATTCTGAAAGCTACCGCTTATTGGATGGAGTGCACACTAATGCCCTAAGTGCTTCTTATATGTTTAATCTTTACCACAATGAGACAGTTCAGGGCCAGGCTGACCTATGGGTGTTTCAGGAAGGCTAATTTGCTCCCCCTAAAATAATGTCCCTCAAATATTTGTACAACATTGAGTTAGATGAAACATTGAACCCAAAATAAGGAATAGGCACAGTAAAGATACCCTTTAAGGCAGCAAAGTCCACTTTGAAAATAGAAGTTCTATAATTTCTTCTCTCAAAACAGTTGAGGGGTGAAAGATGAAACAGAGGGCCAGAGGCCATGGGATACCAGGACACAGGCTTTATTGGAGAGAAGACCCCTGCTGGCTCCCTTCCAGAGGGAAAAAGAGAGGGGCGGGGGGCGTGCCAGGGTGAACATGCCTTTTGAGGGGAAGAACGGAGGGGACGGGGCTTAGGGCACTCAGAACACGCTGATTGGTGGTTTCATACAAGGCACTTGATTAGGCACCTAGGGACTTAGGAATCGGGGGCTTAGGGTATTTGGCAGGTGTTGATTGGTGGTTCAATGTACAGTCCATATAAGGTGTTCAGGAATGTCCGGCTGCAGGTGGAGTTTTCGTCATACTCTGTCCATCAGTTGGGGGAAGGGAGGATCTATCAAGGGGATGTTAGTTTTATGTTGAATGACCTTTGGAAAGATGGGGTAGGAAGTTGCTGAGTGCTCACTGCACTCCTCCCCAATCTAAATGGCAAGTGTTCCTTCTAGTCACACACAATAATCTTTCTTAAGAACTTTCTAGAAATGCAGCTGTGTTTATCTCATTACATTTTGTGGATGTTCTCTGACCTGATTGGTGTTCTGGATATCTGATCCAGATGACCTGACTTGGAACTCGCACTGATAATAGCATAACTATTTTCATTTAATGAAATATACCAGCATTCAAACCCAGGTGGAGCTCAACTCCATATTTCTCTCTCTAATACTCCTCCTCTTTGGTCTTACAATTCCTAGTTCCATATTTTAAGTGTTCCATCTTCATCTACTTTTATGGCAGGATTTATTTTAGGGATTAAATGTTAATCAATTGTACTTCTTACACACTTTCCACCCCTTCTCTCCAATATGTTCTCACTGTCTCAGTTTTTTTCTCCCTGCAACAGTCTCTCCAGTTTTTATTTATATCAATAAATTTTCTTCAAAGATGCAATTCAGCATTTCCACTTAAAAACCCTACCAAGACATCATTGATCCTTTATCAAATTGGCCCCTACTTATACTTGGTTCCTCTCCATCCCTTTTACCACTTCCAGTATAAACCATGTTTTAGTGATTGTTGATTCTCATGGCTTAATTTCCATCGAGGCTGTTTTATTTCTGTTATCTCTGCTTCCATAAAGCTGGTCTCTCACCTTTTAATGACAAGACTTTTAGAGAGGTTCTAACTGATCTCTCTGCCTCCATCCCCTCTGTCCACCAGCACAAATTCATGTTCTCATAGGGTTAGCCTTCTGAAAGTCTAATTTGTATCTATCAGCCCTCTATATTCAAAGCTCCAATATCTTCCACTTGTGATAGACTAAGAGCCATACTCCTTGCTACTTCTAAGCAGGTCCAAAGTTACTTCACTTTTTTTTTTTTTTTTGGTTCTAAGAACATTTTGTTTCTGATTGACTTCCTCTTAGTATCTCCCACCTGCCTGGGTTGCCTCTTCTCTTCATCTACCTAATCCCGTCTTACTTCCAAAATCCAATATTTCTTTTTCCATGCTCCTTCTCAGACATCCCTAAGAGAAAAGGATCTTACTGTTTTCATGATCACAACTTCAGCCAGATCTTCATGTAGCCAGTGAATTCAACCACTGCTCTGTTGTTTCCACCTGCCTGTAGGTCAATACTTATCACAGTGGCAGGTGGAATTGATCAGGGAAGTATCTCCATCTATCATTAAGACAGTCAAAATGACTCAATCATTCATGACCAGTCACAACCCAGTCACTTTGATAGTGAAGATAGATCCTGTCACAATGTTTTCCTCTTCAAACATCTGCATACAGCCACAAAGGGGGCAAATGGTAACCACGGTGCCACTTCATGTTTTCAACTCTGTCACATACATTTTTAGGAATTTTTAGAAATATAAACCACTAATTTTATTGGCACAAAGAGATAAATTTACAGTTTAAAAAAAAACAAGTTTGCATATAAGCCTAACCAATGGCAGACACCATGGGGGTGAGGGCATGAGTGGGGGGTTGGGGGGCAATGGGGGAATAAGGACACATATGTAATACCTTAATCAATAAAGATAAAAATTAAAACAAGAAAAAAACATAAAATTGAATGTGCATCTCCTCAACCTTACTTAATGGCTTATAAATCACGTGTAATAGATAAAAAATAAAAATAAATAAAAATAAAAAAATAAAAAGACAAACTTATTTTTGGTTACTGAATCAAATGCAATTTAAAGTTTATTAGTAACAAATTAATAGCACATAGGTTTCTTTCTGTTTCTTACAAAGTCAGCAGCCCTACTTTCACTCTCTATTTTGTTCTATCATCAAAGGAATTTTTTGATATATGTATAAGCAAATATTTTCTTATAGTGCAGCAGAACTGGGATGCTCAAATGTTTTAACAAATCAGGTTTTCTGGTTAATTTGGGTTTATTTAAACCCATGCTACTGAATGTCTTTGATTACTCAGGGGTATTTCTAGATATGAGACATCCTAAGATTGTATTTCAGCATATTCATTTGCATATCTTGAAGTTTTTATATGTATAATTTTGTTTTTTACTTTCATAGACCTGCTAATCTCAATGTAAGCCAGAAAATTTGCTTGTTAACAGTTGTTTTATAAACTTGTAAATAAAAATGCACTAAATGAATAGATATTTGTTGAACACCTAGCTCACCATAGGTAGAATTACTGTATTTAATGAGTAAAAGTGCAAAATACCAGTTACATTTGAATTTCATGTAATCCTATATAATAAAAGCCTAATATGCTAAGTGTCCAGTCTTCTGGTTATCTGTTCAACCAATCAAAGTGTAATAAGCTAATGATATGCTAAGGATGTTCAATCACTGGCTATGATGTGCACTGACCAACAGGGGACAGATGCTCCGACCAGTAGATTAGCTTGCTGCTGGGGTCCAGCCCATCAGGACTGAGAGAGACAGGCCGGACATGCCCTGGAGCCCTCCTGTGGCCCCTCCCCTGGCTTGCCCCACCCCCTGGCCAGCCCTGCCCCCAATGGGCCCCCATCAGGGTGGGCCGGCAGGACCCCACCATGCATGAATTTGTGCACTGGGCCTCTAGTAGTGAATAACTTTACTATACATGTCACAACATTTGAGGCATAAATACTATAAAATTAGTCATATTTATCTGAAATTCAAATGTACTTGGATGTTTTATATTTTACCTGGCAATCCTAATTTTATGGGTTATGCCATATGTTTTTTTAGAACAAGGTAGTTGTAATTAAACCCACTTCACAGAAGAGACTGAAGCTCAGTAAGTTTAAAGAACTTATTCAAAGGTCATAAGCTATTAAGTAAGATAAGTATTTGTGCCCAGGTGTGCTTAAATTTAGAGCTGGAGATCTTAATCTTATTTTTTCATGTTAACTTTTTAGAATTGGAATTTTGGGGTGAGATGTTACAATTGTTTTAAAGGCTTTTGATTATTATAAACTAGCGGTCCCGTTGCAGGAAAAATCCTGCAATAAGATTTCCTGCTGCACTCTACCCTGCCTCTGCTCCTCCCTTCTCCCCCTCCCCACCTTCTCCACCAGCCCGCCTGCTTTTCCCTTCTCCCCGGCCCCGCCTCCGCTCCTCCCTTCTCCCCCGCCCCGCCTTCTCCACCAGCCCGCCTGCTTTTCCCTTAGCCCCCGGCCCTGCCTCCGCTCCTCCCTTCTCCTCCCCTGGCTTGCTTGCTTCTCCACAGCTTTGCTCCCTTCTGCAGCTCTTGGCTTCTTTCGATGCTGTCTTGATATGCAAATTAGCCACCATCTTTTTTGGGGTAATTTGCATACTTGTCCGGATTGGTTGGTGGGCGTAGCTTGGCTGGTGGGCGTAGCAAAGGTGCGGTCAATTTGCATATTTGTCTATTATTAGATAGGATTTGCCATATAAAACATGAACCAATTTATATTTCTCTGAACCCTCACCGATACTGGCATGACTTTCAAAAATCTTTGCTAGTTTAATTAATAAACCATACAAAAACATGTTTGTTTATTGTGCAGTTATTTAATCTCTAGTGAAGCTGGGCCCTCTTAAATAACTATTTGTATTCTTTTATGATGTTCTTTAAGGTAAAAAAAGAAAAATTGTCTTTGTACCTTGATTCTCAAGCTTCAGTGTGTGTGACAGTCACCAGGAGGAGCTTGTTAAAAGATTGATTTCTGGTACCTATCTTCAGAATTTCTGATTCAGTAAGTCTTGGATGAAGCCAGATTTCCATTTCTAACAAGTTCCCAGGTAGCGTTGATACAGCTGTTCTGGGGACCATACTTTGAGCATCACTGGTTTATAGCAAGGTGCAAGTTCATAGTTTAAAGAAGCATTGCTCCATTTGCCATTTATTGTTTAGCATGGTGTTACTGATCTCAAAGTTATAACTCAATTCCAGACAGGAGAATCACCTAAATAAAAATATGTGTACCAACTTTGATAGAGGACAAGCTATTATGATCAGTTTTAAAAAATGCAACAAAATATTTTCAAATAATTTGCCAAAGATAAATAATAAAAGCATCAGCTATTTAGGCTATGACTAGAATTTGAATGCTTCTCTTTCTGTTGTACAAGAAACAAATTCTGAGTCTATTAAGAATATGACACATCTTTTCTTGAGTTCAGAGCAGCTATAACAACAACAAAAAAAGGAATTGTTGCCCTGGCCAGTTTGGCTCAGTGGATAGAGCGTCGGCCTGCAGACTGAAGGGTCCCAGGTTCAATTACAGCCAAGGGCACATGCCCGGGTTGTGGGCTCCAACCCCAGTGTGGGGCATGCAGGAGGCAGCCAATCAATGATTCTCTCACATCATTGATGTTTCTATCTCTCTCTCCCTCTCCCTGCCTCTCTGAAATCAATCAAGAAATATATTTTTAAAAAAGGAATTGTTTGGCATGTACTTAATTGAGCACAGCATTTGGCTAAGTACTGATATGTAATTGAGTGGTGTGGACTATAAAAATGTACCTTTGTAAGCTCTGTGGGCAGGGGTCATACCTGTCTTCTTCACTGTTGAAACCTGAGCACCCAGCATAGTGCTGACATGGTATTAATGAGCAAAGAGTTTACATTGAATTATATTGAATAAATTAAGGAAGATTCCAAGTTCCCTAAAGCTTCACTCAGGATTGCTCCAGATCTTACTTATTTCATAAGGGATCTTTGGAAGGGTAAAAAGGATAAAACGGTAAGTTACCAAGAATAAGGTATATAACCAGCCTTGGATACACCATTCTGGGGTGATTTCCATTAACAAGGTGAAGGGAAGACTTGATATCTTTGTAGAATAACATAATGTAAGTAAAATATAACATCTGACTTGAGCTTAAGAAGAAACTATTTTTAAAAAAATATGTTTTTTATTGGTGAGAGAGAGAGAAAGAGAGAGAGAGAGAGAGAGAGAGAGAGAGAGAGAGAGAGAGAGAGAGATGACAGAGAAACATTGATCTGCTGCTTTCTGCATGCCCCCTACTGGGAATTGAGCCTACAACCAGGGTATGTGTTGTGCCCTTAGGGGGAATTGAACTGGCAACCTCTTGGTGCATGGGAGGACGCTCAACCAACTAAGCCACACTGGCCAGGGCTAAGAAGAAACTTTTTTTTTTTTTTTTTAGGCAGAAGGTGACTTTTAGAAGAGGTAGGAATATGTTAGGAGAATGCTACTACTTTCTTCTGCATTGTTCCCTGCTTACCTGTTGGCTTCACTTTTTTTTTTATAGCCCTATTTGATTATATCTCTCAAGTCCTACTGTATGTCTCTCTGTTCCTCAGGCATACAATGCTTTTATTGGAATTAAAACTTTGATTTTGCTGCTCCTGACCTCTGTCAACCACCTACCTCCACATTTATCTAACTCTACACATCCTTTTCTTTTTAACTTGGAACTTCCTTTCCCTAGTCTTTCTTGACTTTCCCATATCCGAGGCCTGTGTTAAATGGAGCACCGTTTCCTGTGTCCCCTAGTAGCCTAGTAACTTTCATTATAACATTGATTGTATAGTAGCACTGTATTATACATATTTGTTTCCTACTTTACTTCTACCATTAATCTTGGAAGTTTCTTGACATCAAGAACAGAGTTTAAGTCATCATTATTCATTTGAATCTAGACACTCAATAAGCATTATAGATGTTCACTACATCACAGTTGAATAAATACATAAATGAATGAAAACAGCAGAGCTAAGTAGTCATGTGCATTTCAAGAAATGTTTTGAGAAGAAAAAATAGTCATGGGAAAAATTGGCACGGTGGGGAGGACCAGCATATAGTTTTTATTATAATTATACAGATAAGTCTTTTAAAAAATCAACTCTGAATTTTACACTTAAAGGTAAACATTCTTAGTTGCAAAAAACAAAACCTGTCTTGTGTAAGGTGAAAGGAACTTTATAAAGGACTTTAAAAGGCATCCACATTTTTCAAAAGGACAAAGAGGAAAGCTCCGGTTGGGCAGCCAGGAACTATATCCATGTTATACATCAGGATTCTACAGAGGAAACTCTAAGCCATTTCCCCTGGCACAGGTAGCTCATACCAGTCCTTTGGAGCAGGAAATGCTCTGCTCAGACCCTCATGTTACAGCCTCTGAGAATAGAATATCCTTCACATAATTCTGCCCTCTTCACCACACTCTCTTCCTAAAAGAAGTCTCAGGAGCATGTTTCTGACTAGCCCATCTACAGAACCTGCACTCTTGTGCCTCAGCTGCAAAAGAGGTTGACAGAAGGCTTTTACCTCGAGATGTAGAACTAATTGGATAGGAAATTAAAAACATAGGAGGGATGTTCAGAAGTTTCAAATAAGACAGATGTTCACTACACCTGACCTTGAGAACATGCATGGGAGCTGGAGATTGAATTAAGTAGCTTTTGAGAACTTTTTTTCATATAGGGCTCTGTTAACATCCATTGGTTTCTATGGTTGGCCTTCATATATCCTAAAATGCCTTTGAGTTTGGGGTAGAGACTTTAGATGACAGATTATTACATCTCTTTATGGCTCCTAATATCTCAGTACTAATATTTCCTTCTCCACTGCTTTTTGGAAAACATACTAGTAAGTATTTAGCTCTCATTTCCATGATCTTTTGGAATGCCCTGACAACTCAAATTTATCTTGTTTGATTCAGTTTGAACAAGCATTACTGAAATTTTATAAGTGAGCACATTGACATTGAAATTACATCAAATTATGGTGAACAGCTGAAACTCACTTTTGGTGTCCCCAACTACTTGATGGATATGTCTGATCCTGGGATTTTAAGGGAATAAAAATACCAAAATTAAGGGCTAACATAGAAAAAATGCATTTGGTGGTAATTTTATCCTTAGAGCCTCTCAAGCAGTCAAGGGGATAACTACATAAAAGGTGAAATTTGAAAATAAAGAATAGGGACACAGTACAGTGTACATATCTTGTGTAATAGAGTTGTACACTTGAAACCTATATTATCCTGTTAACCAATGTCACCCCAATAAGTTCAATAAAAATGAGAAAAACTTAAAAAGTGAAAAAAAAGAAGCTTCCCCCACCAAAAAAAAAAAATAAATAAAGAAAAGAAAAGAAAGACTAAATTTCACTGGATTTGATTGTTGCTTAGCTTTCTTTGAGCAGTTTTATGTGTCCCTGTCACTTGGGTCTCATGATAGCTGTTGAAGTCAGCAAAGCTAGGTTACTCCTCAGCATACTCACTAATGAACAATTTGCTTTAAGCAAACACACCATTCTCCAAATTACCTCCTTTCTCCCTAAGCAGTAAATATTCTTATAAGACCATAAATCCAAATAGAAATTGTTCGTCCAAACTCTTTTGTTTTATTAGATGAAGATAATAAAGAGCAAGAGAGAGCAAGAAAGAAAGGAATTCCCAAATCTCTCAGCAGAACCAGATCTTCTAAGGCATTGTCTATAGCATCACTCCTTTCCTTATATATTTACTTTCCTCGCTCCACCTTACTGTTACCTACTCATCAATCTCAGTAGTGCTCTCAAACAGTCACAAGAACATCAAGCATTATGGTGTTTTCCTAGCATGCATGGTCCAGTAGACCATGATCCTGTTTTACCTCTTTCCCCGAAATTATATGGCAGTGGAGGCCTTCATTTGTCTTGTCTTTGTTTCTAATCCTATCCCTGACTCTGCTTCCTTCTTTTGTTTCTAAAAGTGGATATTTCCAGAGTTCTACCCTGGTTCTTTCCCCGGCATTCTATATATAGTACATCAGACATTGAATCCTCTCCAAGTCTTAAACAATCACATCTTTTTTTAGGTGATTTTCCAAACTTATGCCATACCATAAGTATCTGAATATGATAGTTCAAGGTATATAAGATGTGTCTGAATTCAATGGCTATTTCCCAACTGTAACCCTTATTAGCTGTATGACCTTTGGTAAGCTATTCAACCTTTCTGTACCTCAGTTCATCAACTATAATATGGAGATTAAAATAATATAACTGCCTTATAGGACAGTATGAGAATTTAGTTAATGCTTAGATTAGGTTAACTAAGTGCAATATAGATGTTTATTAAATGAAAGAAAATGTAGATGTGGATATTACTGTCATATAGGTGGTAAAATGGTAGATATTAGAGGAGAGGACAGGCCAAAAGACCATAAGAGATAGTCATATTTGTAAGATGAGGGAGTAAATGAGAAGACCACATGGAATAAAATGTCCTATATTGTACCCAAAGTTAAC